>NC_142933.1:57557339-57659839 GCF_046866305.1 Octopus bimaculoides | reverse complement strand
GCATAAAAATTTGAAATATCAAACTGAATAAATTTAGCATTACATTTGTTTTCAATAGAACGAAACCACTCAATAACTTGATCAGTACTAGACCATAAATTCAAAAGTAAACCATCAATTACAATAGGAATAAACCTATCCAAAATACTTTTACTGATAATCCCAATATCAGATTTGGCTGGGCAAATAAGCCTCAAAGATGGTTGAGTCCAAAAATTAATTTTATGGTCTTTAAGAAGAAACCGCGGTTCCTTCGGCACTATAGGTTCAGTTCTGTCCGCAATATTATATTTCTCCATTAGTTTCTTAACATATATTATAAATTAACTACCAACAAAAATAATTGATAAGCTAACTTAAAAAATCATCACCTAAATAGCAGAAAAAAACGACAGAATTGTAAGGAACGACCGTGCGAACTCAAAAAGGAGCAATGGTGACGAATGGAAAAACAGAGGACTCCTTTTATTTAAACGTGTCACACGGTCGAACACACGATAATATGTATCAGAGATGATATATATGATATGTTATGCGACGATAACATAGATGACCAGTAATGAAAGACCACAACCGTATAAGACGAATAACAGAGATGTGTATTATGGCGTTAAAGATGTATGTCTGTGTGAGAGTGTGAATGCGACATATAAGAACATAATCAAAGACAGGCCGTCATACAAAGAAAAGTGTGTATGTGAGTGATACATGTGTGTATGAGTGTTTACAGCAAATAGAAAGAGTCAATAACACGTGAGCAATTATACCAGATCTTTAGTACACTATAGGAAAAGTTCTGTATGTGAAAGTGAGTTGGCTGAGTGTGGCAGAGCTGATCACTAGTTGTGATGTCGTGGCATCGATGCCGGGCCGTGATTCTTGTTATACAGATGTTCGTCGCTGGCTGAGAATGTCTTGTCTGTTTAAGAACTCTTGTCTGTTTATTTATCGTGGTGAAGCTGAGTCACCTAACAGAATCTAAGAGAGAGATGTGCCGCGGTAGTTTGGTGTGGTGTACATAGTAAGTCGTGTTGACGCTGCTTGGTAGTAGTCGTAGAAAAGTGTTGCTGATGTGGCGACGGCGGTGGTCATCGTTGGCTGGACGAAGCTGTTGAAGTGGTCGCTGGCTACTTGTTGCTGCTGCTGTCGTGTGGTACACGGAACAGTTCTCAAAGAGAAACTGGACCGAGACAAATTTGTTGGGTATGAGTTGATCTATTTATAGCGTTAAGAGGGCTCCAAGACGGTGATAGAATTTTACTCTATCACGTGACCTTATTAGGGGCTGTGATTGGTCAGTTTGCGTTCTGGCGGGAACGGTTCGAAGAAGTTGCTGATTCGAATATTAATCAGTCACGTGATGACAAGGAATGGGTTCTCTACTACGCTCGCATTTATTTATATTTAAATGAGAAGATTGTATGTAATGGTGATAGTAGTTTGTATCTAATGGCGGGAGGTAGTTTCACTACAGGAGTTACGACGCAAAAACGTATAAATTCAAAAGAAAATATTTATCTTCTTCAATATATATTTCAGTATAAAGAATTCATTAAGATGCTTAAATCAAAATTTCTTTACACATCATTCAGGAACAGATATAACATCAGAAAAAATACATTCCGTTTAAAAACACAAACCGTTCATGGCGAAAAAATTTCACAA
Organism: Octopus bimaculoides; assembly: GCF_046866305.1. NCBI lineage: Eukaryota > Metazoa > Mollusca > Cephalopoda > Octopoda > Octopodidae > Octopus > Octopus bimaculoides. The sequence continues at coordinate 57,658,174 of NC_142933.1, read as the reverse complement.
TTACAAAAAACGAACAAAATTTTTAAAGTTTTAGCAAAAAGAACGCCATTACCTACATACAGGCACCCTCGTGTGCGCCCGTACACACACGCGCACACACGTTCATATGCGCACACACGCTCATGCACGCACACACGTGCACTCTCACGTGTATATATCATAAACACATACACACACACACATACATACACACACACACATACATCCACACACACATACACACACACATCCACACACATATATATATAAAAATATGTTTAAAAAACCTCATATTAAAATATATTATAAAATTATATATACATAAAAAATCTATACACATACAAACCACCATACACACACATATATGCATATATACATGTACATATACATAGGGTTTTCGAGCGAGATCGCTGCCAGTGCCCCTGGACTGGCTCTTGTGTGGGTGGCACATAAAAGACACCATTTCGAGCATGGCCGTTTTCGTGCGGGTGACACGTAAAAGCACCCACTACACTCTCTGAGTGGTTGGCATTAGGAAGGGCATCCAGCTGTAGAAACTCTGCCAAATTAGATTGGAGCCTGGTGTTGCCATCCGGTTTCACCAGTCCTCAGTCAAATCGTCCAACCCATGCTAGCATGGAAGGCAGACGTTAAACGATGATGATGATGGTGATGATGACATATATACATACATACACACATATATGCATATATACATATATATACATATATACACACACATACAAAACATCACACACACACATATATACATACATAAACATACATATATGTACATATACACACACACACACATATATATATATATATATATATATATATATATATATACACATATACACATACATACACATGTATATACATACACACACACATACATACATACATATATACACATATATATATATATATACATATCTACATATAAGTACATACACACATATACATACATACACACATACATATACATACACATATCCATATACACACACATATATATACATACATATAAATACACACATTTTTCCACGTATACCTATGCATATGTATATACACTTGCACATGTATATGAACAGATGTACGAATAAGTAAATAGATCAATAGCAGAACTAAAAATACTAAAACCCAAACCTTAATACCCGATCATAACAAAGTTCTGCTATAGGAGAAATAAACAATGAAATTATCTAAACCAAAAATAAGTGTTTGCGAAGGTGAACACATCTGAACCCATTATATGTTAGTTTATGCTTAGAAAATAGAATAAAAAACAACTCAAGATTGCACAAGTTGCAATACCTCCTACCCTTATCGTATGAGAAATCTCTCCCTATAACAGACCATTCTAACGAAAAGTTCTTATTTTGTTCTTTTAACCCCCAAATAAACTTACTAAGACTAGTACTAGCTATTTTACTCCTATCTCTAAACGTATTAAAGTGACAAGAAATTCTCCTACAAATCTTATCCGAAGAACAACCCACATAAACACTAACATCTGTATCACTCTTAACCTTACACTGATACACTATATTCCTGAAATATATATTGAAGAAGATAAATATTTTCTTTTGAATTTATACATTTTTGCGTCGTAACTCCTTTATTATTATTTATATATTTATATATATATATATATATTTATATATATATATATATGTATATATATATATATATACATATCAACTTTGAATAGAGCTCAAAACTAATCCATTGAAAATACTTTATCACAACAACAATAATAATAATGAAATTGACCTATGTATATTTCGATTAATCATTCTGGATGCTCTATTGAAATGTACATAGGTCAATTTTCATTATTATTATCATTATTATTGTTGTAATAAAGTATTTTCAACGGATTAGTTTTGAGCTCTATTTAAAGTTGATATTTATATATATACAAAAACTCAACTGTGAGTTTTTTGCTAAGATTGTTAACAGATACTATATTCTTTTGCCAAATTTTTGGTGAAAAAAATATATTTAAACATATATATATACATATATATATATGAGTGATACTGGTAACATGGAATGCAACACAACCTGTCGCATTGTCGGCGACTAAGCTGGCAACCCCATGAGGCTTGCTTGGTGAGGAGGGTGTTATTGGACACCCTGCAGGATGGAAAGTTAGATCCGTCAAAGGGTGGATGAACTTCTCAACAGTGAATGGCCATCTAACAAAATATCTGTAAATATATATATATCCTTTCTTTTTGTCTTTTAAGTATATTTTTAGTTTTATATACATGTTATATTTATATACTTATTGCATATCTGTTACTTTTTTATATTTATATTTTATATTTATATGTAATTCTTATTTACATTTTCAAATCACATATCATACCCTTTTTTCGTTTTTAAGAGCTACTCCACCTCAATCTCCGGAGTGATATTTGATCACTTTACAGAGTGTCTGATTGTAAGTTTAGTGTCTGGAGTTGGATAGCTTACCTCATGGGCAGGGAGAAGCTCTTTAACCTTGGTTGGTAATCTATCTAGGAGAAGGAAATCTCCGAAAGAAAACCTAATGCCTTGGGAGTTCCTGGTTTTGTCTATTTCTATGTCACACCGGTGAAAGTCTTCTTGGGCCAATAGGTGGGGTAATGCAGTGCAAGCTACACCCACTGAAAATTATCCATCTGCACAGGTACTTCCTGTACTCCAAATCTTGGTAAAATCATTGAATTGGTTGGTTAGTAGAAACGTAAAAATGCACTTGTAACTTACTCTAAAATGTCTCAAACAGATTCAATAAATGTCAAAAAAGGCTTGGTAACGTCAGGGGAACAGGTCTAGTTCAGTAGGTGTTCCAGTGTATCACTGGCTGGACCTGGTCGTCATCCTGCCAATGTGGTCAAACAATCTTCAAGAAAAAGTAAAAATAAACATCCTTTGAATTTTGGTTGAAATGTGCGCACACTTCTTGATGATAATTTCAACAAGAGGCCAGAAAGGCATACTGCACTTATTGCATGTGAGCTTAAGAAATATTCTCTTGATATAGTTGTGCTCTCTGAAACTCGTCTCTCTAGTGAGGGTCAAGTAAATGAACCTACTTATGGATATACTATCTTTTGAAGCGTAGAGAATCTGGTTTGCTCTCAAGAATACATTAGTTTCCTCCATTACAGAGCTTCCAAGTGGTATATCTGAACGGATCATGTCATGCCGTATTAAACTGACAAAAGGTAGGTTTCTTACCATTGTCAGTATTTATGCACCAACAATGTCCCATTCTGATGAAGCTGTATAACAGTTTTATGATGATCTAGCACAATTATTGAAGAAAGTAACAATTTCTGACAAGCTGGTCATTTTGGGAGATTTCAATGCAAGAGTTGGAAAGGACTATGTTTCATGGCCTGTTTTAGGTCGACATGGGATTGGAGAACACAATAAAAATGGAGTAGCTCTTCTGATGTTTCGTACTGAGAATAATCTGGTTGTCGCCAACACTCTGTTTAAGCAGAAAAATAAATATAAAACCACCTGGTTGCACTCAAGATCTAAGTACTGGCATCTCATAGATTATATTCTGATCAGAAAACGTGATATGAAAGACATTTTTAGTGTTCGAGCCATGAGAGGGGCAGAGAGCTGGACTGACCATCATCTAGTGCGTGGAAAAATAGATTTTTCAATAATGCTCAAAAATCGACAGTCTGGTCCTAAGGTACTCAAAAAGCTAAATGTTGCAAACTTTAAATTATCAAGCAGCTTGCAAAGATTCCACGATGCTATAGAAAGTATCAATCTTGACCCAAACAATCTATGGGAAGATTTCAAAACAAAAATATTTCAGGCTGCAAGTTCATCAGTGGGATTTAAATCACATAAGTCCAGTGTTCTCAGATAGATCAGCAGAAATTCATGATCTACTTTGAGAAAAACAAAACTTAGGCAATACACTTCTTTCTTAGTCCTTAAGCCCCAACTCAAATGAAGCTTACAGAAAGCTGAAAAGGAAATTGCAGACTGCTCTAAGGAAAATTAAACAGGAATGGTGGAATGATAGAGCAAAAGGGGTACAAGAAGCAGCTGATAGAAATGATGCCAAGGGTTTGTAATCTTATGTTAAGGAGGTATATGGCCCAAAATCTTCTTCAATAGCTCCACTGAGAACAGCAAATGGACATTTTATTCTGACTGACACCACTTCTATTCATAAGCATTGAGTAGAACATTTTTCTGCACTTTTGAATAGACCATCATCCGTTGACATAAAGACGATAGAAAAAAAACTAACACCTTCCAGTTATAGAAGAGATGGCATTTGAACCAACTCTAAATGACATTTATTTAGCTGTGAATAAACTGAATAACAACAAGTCTCCAGGGTCTGATGGAATCTGTGCAGAAGTCTTGAAATATGGGGGTGACAAAATGTTTGAACTCTTAAATATATTAATTTGTCACTGTTGGAGAACTGAGAAAGTGCCTCAGGACTGGATTGATGCCATTTTAGTCTCCTTGTATAAATTGGGACTAAAGGATCTGTGTGGTAATTTTTGTGGGATTTCACTTTCGTCTGTGGCTGGAAAGGTACTTGCCCACATTTTGTTAGAACATCTAAATACCTTTATAGTTCCAAATATAGTGTCTGAGTTTCAGTGTGGTTTTCGTTCCTCCAGGGGCACAGCTGATTGTATCTTTACTGTCAGACAATTACAAGAAAAGTGCATTGAACAGAATCTTGCTCAATACCATTGCTTTGTTGATTTGAGCAAAGCATTCGATACTGTTAATCAAAATGCTCTGTGGCTAATTCTAATGAAGGTTGCCCAGAAAAATTTGTAAACATGATCAGGGCTTTGCATCAAGATATGAAAGCCAGAGTTAATGTTGGTGATAGGCTCTCTGAATGTTTTTTAATGTGACCAGACTGAAAGTCAAAATGAAGGTTTTTTACTTCACTCATTAGGGAACTTCTGTAAGCTGACGATTGTGATCTTGTCAATCATTCTGAAACAGGTCTGCAATCTCTTGTATCTGCATTTGACTCAGCTTGTGATGATTTTGGTTTGACCTCAACTTGAAAAAAAAGTTGTAATGCATCAGCCTGTGTAGGGTGCTGTTTGTAATCCCCACTAAAATTTTTGTTAAGGTACAGTTACTTGAGGTTGTCCATTTGTTCATCTACCTTGGAAGCTCTGTTCAAAATGATGGAAATCTTGATACAGAAATACACCTGCGAATTCAAAGGGCAGCAAAAGCATTTGGTGGCTTGGAGTCACGTGTTTGGTGCCAGCGACATATAAACAAGAATACAAAGCTGGCTCTTTACAAATAATTTGTCTTACCATCCCTGTTGTATTCTGTGAAACTTGGACTTGTTATGAAAGGCATTTAAATTGTTAGAACAATTCCACCAAAAATGCCTTCATCGCATTTTAAAAATTACATGGAGTTCTTTTACTCCAAGTACAGATGTCCTTGCCTCTGCAAGCATCACCTCAATTAAAGCTATGATTTTGAGGAGCCAGTTGAGATGGTGTGGCCATATTGTTCGAATGGCAGATGAACGCATGCCAAAACAGCTGTTTTATAGTGAGCTTGCAGAGGGGAAATGCTATCGGTGTAAACTTGAAAAAAGGTTTAAGGATGGCATAAGGACTACGATGAAGTCACTTGGAATGGTTCCAGAAGATAGAGAATCTCTTGCTTCAGATCGAGTTGGATGGCAAACAAAGGTGTGGAGTGGAGTGAAAGCATTGGAAGAGGCCAGGATAATGCAAATAAGACTCAAAAGAGATCTAAAGAAGAATGTAATGATCGAGAAGATGAATGACAATGACCTTTTTGTGTGCACAGTCAGTGACAGACCATGCCTGTCTTTTGCTGGCCTCAAATTTCATCTCCAAATGCCTGGAAAACGAACCTCCACCAACTATTCTGCCTATATGTCTGTGCACACCTGTAAATGCAGTGTATGCCAGAAAGTTTGCAAGTCCAACGGAGGCCACAGAAGACATTTTAAGATCCACAAAGAGCAGAACTTATCAACAGCTCTTGGTGGTCCAAATTGGAGGTGCAGTATGTGTGGGGGTCTTTTCAGAACATTGTCTGGTTTAAAAAGCTACATCAGATGCCATAATGGTGATAAGGTGTAGGTACAGGAGGTGGTCAAACTCTTCATAAGGAATAGACAACCACCATATATATGTATACATGTAAAGGGGAGAAATAAAGATAACCTCACAGAAGAAGCAATAGGTATGGTAGTAGTGAGGGCAGTAGAAGGTATTCAGACTGAAGGGGTATTTAAGAAGTTATAAAGTTACCTTTGCTATTTGGTATTACATACATGATATTATAGTTTCACAGGGGTATATAATTAGGAGGCTTACTTAAATAAAAGCCATTCAAAATACATATGATTAGTATGGTAGAACATCATAGAAAGGAAGAAGTAGTTTAATCACCAAAATCATGAAGTAAGACTAACTAGGCAGGATTATTCATATGATAGTAACTATATGTAGCGTACCACATACCATACCATAAAGCTTATAACATATGCAATGCACTTTAATTCATCATATTACTCAATATTCCATTTTATTATATATAATACTAGGGGGTAAGTGCACATCAGATACTACAGTAAAAATGAATTTCCCTCATCCAGGTTCAAGTATAGCACCTTTAAATGCTAATTTCGAAAATATTTAAATGTATGGGTGACACTATGTAAGCAAGATACCCTTAGGTCTAATCTATTATTAATCAGGTTGTTCTTGTCCCTATACTTAAAAATCTCATAAGTTTCCATAGATCACAGCTCGCACCCATATCGACTATCTCTATAAGGCTGCGCTTTCCTTCAGTTCCCAAATCTTGCTAGATAAAGACATACAAGTGGCTTTATGTTTCAGCCTAAAAGATTAAAAATGGTTATTAATATGTTTTTTTCATATTTATTGAACATCCTATATATACACATATAAAGTTACCAGCTACAGTTGTGATTGTACATTTGTAAATTACGTTTTGGATTAGACATCAGCCTAATAATGGAGTGGGATTTAACTTTACAATTGCAACTAGGAGAATTACTACTGTTAGTATTATTGATATTCATATCATTATTATCATTATTAATCCTACTACTACTATCATATGTATTATTTTCATATCTGTTATTATCTCTCCATCCTTCAACTGTAATATCATTCAAATTCATCCCAGCATCATCAGGCGTATTAGTAATCTCTGTGCTAGTATAGACCTTGGAGCTACAGTCTATATTGTATATATTAGAAGCATCAATACCACTGTTTCTATTTCCTATGACACCATTAATATTATTATTCTCATTGTAAGGGTTTAAATTAGTGTTGACAGTAATATTATTATTACCTCTTGCTAATTTTATATTCTTTCTATTTAACCTTGATATGATGGTACCCATATTGGGGAGAGTAGAATATGAGATTCTAACTGTCTTATGGGGGAAAACATTCTGTTATATCTATATACATATACATACACTCTCGGAGTGGTTAGCATTAGGAAGGGCATCCAGCCGTAGAAACTCTACCAGATCAGATTGGAGCCTGGTGCAGCCATCTGGTTCGCCAGTCCTCAGTCAAATCGTCCAATCTATGTTAGCATGGAAGGCGGACGTTAAACGATGATGATGATGATGATACATATACAAACATGTACAGAAATACACATTGAAATTAAATAGAAATGAAACTAATATTTATAGATACATACTGAAAGTAATTGAAATTGAAACCATATAATAGTGGAAGTATTAATAGAGATGTTATTGTTTCACTTTTGACACATAATACGGAAACAGTGTAAGAGATAAGAGATTACTCTGGGCTTGCATTAGGCAAGAAGTTGAAAATTTTTTGGCCTATGATACTGCATGGACCCTGAATAAGGCATGTGTAAAGTTTGAATGAAATCCGTTGTGTATTTCTCGAATTTTAGTGATGCACACATACAGACACACATTCTCAGCTTTATATCTGTATATATATAAAAGAGAGGATGTTTGTGTGTGTGCGTGTGTGTGTACGTGAATGTGGTTTATGCACGTACACAAATTAGCACGCATGTCACTCCAATTTTAGGAGGTGATATGTCATGAACTTATGTGCATTTTGGCCAATTTTTTCTCTCAGAGGCACCCGCGTATAGCTGTAAAAATCGATAAACTTTTACGAATTTTGAAGTTTGTTGACATGGCGAAGTCAAATCTGTGCGTACGCGCGTGAAGGCGAGAGAGAGAGAGAAAGAGAGAAATTGTATGTTTGTGAGAGGGAGGGTGAAGGAGAGATACATTTTGTTTGCCAGCATCTGTGTGGTAGGCAGCAAAGCAACAAACAAAAAGAAAAAAATACCTTCTCTCTCTCTCTCCCTCCCTTACACACACATGCCAGTTATCTCTCTTTCTTTCTTTCTTTCTCACACACACACACCAACATTACACACAAAACACATGTTGCCAAAAAGAAATACATGCTTTCTTTTTATAGTGCGTATGCCAGACAGAAAGTGTGGTGTGTATGTGAAGTTCTTTTGTTAGTGTGAGAGAGCAGCATGTGTGTGTGTGAGACAGGGAGAGAGAGAAAGAGAGATAACTGGCATGTGTGTAAGGGAGGAAGAGAGATAGAGAGGCAGAGCGCGCTCTCTCTATCTCTTTCCCAACACTTTTTATGGAAACTGCCAAATTGATGTAAACAAACCCATGTGGTCTGATTTTCATGTTTCTAGGTATTGTACTGTAAATCGCCATTTCCAAAATATATTTATTTTAAATCATTTATCCATATATATATGTAACGCAAGATGTGTGTATGTGTTTTGTTGATATACGAACAACACACACACATCCGAACATGTATGCGTACAAAAAATATGTATGCAATTGGTGTACATACGTGCGTGTGTGTTTGTGTGTGTTGCTCATATATATATATATATATATATTTATATAGATAGGATGATAAAATGAATATTAATTCAATTTAAAACCAAGTGGCCTAGCATATAAAAAATCTGAAAATTCAGAAAAAATTGTATTACACGTGTATAAGGGATGACCACTAGGTGGACATCCGATATGCTAGAAAGAGGTCATCAACGACCCAACCACAAAGAAAAATAATGTTCTCCAGAAAAATTTCGCAAAACGTCAGAACAGGACAAAATGAGAAATATACAGAATAAAAAATTATCTATGAACTGCTGCAGTTTCGAACATTAACGTTTTACTTACGTAACATCCGTGTCCTCATATATATATATACTTAAGACTTTATTGTGATCTGAACAGAACCGCTTCTGACAGAGAATCGGGAGCCTTTTTGGTCATTCTATTTTCCTTGCTGGAAGGGTTCCTAACCCATGGGCAAAGAGGGGTTAGATGATGGCGGTGATGTTTTCAAAGGGATGGCATGTGTAACCTGATCACCTCTGCTGATCAAACTCCCAACCCATGCGCCCCAGTTGCAACACTGATTCTGCCCAAATTTGACGTCATGTTACTTAGTTTGGTTTGAAATAAAGAACTTGATTAGCTTAATAATCCCAACTTAATCCCTGGCAAAGCCGGGCTATACTGCTAGTAAATAGATATATAAGTACACAAACACACACACATTAATACATATCTAAAACTAAATGAATTGGGAGTAAGTTTCAGATAGGAAATACAATTGTATCTCTGAAACAGTGCAAAACATGTTTTAAGCTATCTGAAAAATATTCAAAAAATACTCGTCTTTCTTGCACCTCTATTACACATGTACTTACTCTGAAATGTATGCAATTCTACATAATCACTTCCACCCAGATTCACAAAATGTTTGTATATATTTATACTTTCTTTCATGAGGGAAGGACTAAAAATTTCACTTCTGCTCTTTAGATAGATGTTTAGCAGAAGTTAAATTTTTAGTCTTTACCCACATAAAAGGAAGTATATTCTGTCATACCTATATGCCCCTTTGGCTCTTCCACCACCACTTCCTGAGATTTCAGCAAAGAGTTTGACCAGAACATATACAAACATACTCACAGGCACATATGTGCCTTGACAAGGGTGCACATACTGTCAATAATCTTTTTCCAACACCACCACTTATTTTAATTATTATATTGTTTATTCTTGGTTTCTTCTTATTATTTATTAGGACATAAATGAAACATGGTTCCATCATTATTATTAAAATAGTAAGAATTTTGAAAAAATACATTTACAATGCTAGGTATATACAAATAATTTACTCTAAAAAAATCTTTAGCCAACATCTGAAGGGTTTTTAGAAATTGAAAAGTAAACTAAAGTAATCACCATTTAAGTTGTAGATCACATGCCAAAGTAGCTCCAGTTATTTATTAAAGCATTATTCTCATTAAATTCTAATGACACTTTTCTCATGGATAACTGTACTAGTGTCCTTTGATGTAGCAATTATGTGCATTTGATATAAATTTAAATCAGTTGCACCACGTATTCATGCAAGGTAGACATTTCTATCCAGCTTTGTTCCAGGTTTTACCCATGTAGATGGGTGAAGCGAACTGAGGATTCAAGTATAAGATAGTCCTTCTTAAAGTATATTTTAGGTGAGGGACAATCAGGGTGCAGAAGAGTAGAGTTTGTGTTGAAGTACAATATGACTATAGTTCTTAGAATGACCTTTCTGGATGTAGTTGAAATACCAATTACCTAATGTATCAAAACAAGAATGTTTTTATAAGTGAAAATAATTTCAACTAAAGAGAACATGTAGAGATGGCTTATGGAAGCAGTAGCAAAGATTAGAAATAAAAGAAAAAAAGTCCAACAATTCAGAATTTTCAATTGAAGCAGAGTTCAAATATGAAGAGTGAACTTTAAACAGATTACCCTTATCTATTACTGATGGAAATATGAAAGAAACAGATTATTCTTAGCAATTAGTGATGGAAATATGAAAGAAGCACCCCACCACACCACCACCACCAGAAATGTTAGAAATAGCAACACTCGAACATGTACTGTTCAACGTATCATGCAGGCTGCGTAGCAAGGGTATCTAGTATCGGAGTCAGACACACTTTTGGAGTCGCTACTGTAATTGATAAGCACGAATGGATAGAGAAACTTTTGCACATTATCACAACTGCGGCTGATGCAGAGCAGTTACATTTCTAGTGAAGATAAATGTAGGTGAATAAGATCGGATACGTTCTTTGACAAATTTAAACTGGATCCATAACTATTTTGCATAATTGGAATTTCTGATGTTCTAAACATGGAAATTCGAAGACTGATTTGGAAAAAAAAAACAAAAAAAAACACCAAGAACAAAAATAAAATAGAAGAGAGATCCTTTGAATTACCTATTTTGCATTCATTTATTCGTTTAGGTAATTGAAGAAAGCTAAGATAGATTTTTATACTGTACATTATTGCTGATCCCAATTTTACCGTAACAGGACAGCATTTTAGTTCTATATGCAAATGTCAATTGGCTGGTTAAAAATACCAACTACATGCCGAAATCTGCATACATCTCTCTATATAAATTTGCCGAGTCTTAACTATATTAAGGATTTCTTATATATAAATTAACAAAGGAAGGCAATGTAAAGCTGTGCAAAGGCAATCCTGATTTAAGTCGGTGAAAATAGCTTTAACCAGGACGTTGTCGGCTTTTACTATACAGATCTCGGCATAAAACTGAAATTTCTGCTTGAAAGACAAAGGAATAGGATAAGTTTTCTAACATTAATGCCTTTCCAGGTAGTGTGAATATGTAAGAGTGAAATGGCTCCAACCACACTGAGAATTGCTGCCTAGACGATGAATGGCATAGTTTAACAGTTCTTTTGTTCCTCTCCAGCTTTTAACGAATTTAATGTTTACCACACGTTTTAAAAGTTGTATCTTGAAAATATAAACAAAAACGAAACAGTTATATTAGATACTTCAAACGTAAATAGTTTATCTCGTTTCTTGAACAGTCCCATAAAGTATGAAGCTAGGTCAGGAGGATAATGACTAAATTGTGAAAATTAATACACTAGTTAAAAGTATTTACGTGAGGAGAAAAAAAAAGACGAAAGTTCGGTGATTAGAATTACTTCTGTCAAATTTGAATTGTACAGTTGCAATGTTGATAAGGTGAAATGCTGGCATGATTGTTGTATAAAGAGCATTTTATTCAACTTAAACGGAAAATTCCCTGCAAATACGCTTGATTTTGGCAGTTTTACATTTTCTAAGTCACAAATATTTGTAGTTTTCATTACGATAGTAAATAAAAAGGCGGAGACCGACTATATGTAATCTGAACCTTTCCCCCCCTTATTTATTAATTTTTTTTTACGGAATCCCACGTTTTAGGCAATGGAGATTCCGATTCTGAAAAAAAAATTGTTTGAAAAATTTCAATTCCCCCCACCCACCAAGCAGGCTATTTACATGCTAAAAATAACAGCCAAATCTCACAAAACTAGTGTTAGGTTTAGGGTCAGGGGTACGGTTAGGGTTAGGGTTAGGGTTTGAGTTAGGGTTAGGTTTACCCTGTGGATCTATATAAAACCCGGGGGGGGGGGAATCGAAATTTTGAAATTGAGATTTTTGAAAATTTTTTTTCAGAATCGGAATCTCCATAGCCTAAAACGTGGGATTCCGTAAAAAAAAAATAATAATAAGGGGGGAAAGGTTCAGATTACATATAGTCCATCTGGACCAATAAAAATATGTATAATATTCCATCTTCACACAAAATAAAAACAATTGCTACTGCGCCCTGATCTGCCGAACTGTGTCAATATACTGCAACAGGAACCAATTTTATAAAAAAAATTGTTTTGTAGTAATAGTTTCACTACTTATCTCAGAATAAAGAGGGCAACCTGATTAACTAAAATGTCAATTTAGGAATAAATCTGTTCAGTATCACCCAATCGTATCATCGTAAAAGTTCAAATCTATACGTGTAATAGCCATATCGATCCATTAAAATTTCAGATATTTGCTTGAAAATATATAAATTATATAAACTCTACAAAATGTGCAAACCAGTTTTGAAAAAATTGCTTATGTACATTCGCATACAAACACTCAGAAGCATACGTAAACATATTCTTTCACAAATATCAATAACACGAGATTCATTTAAAGTAAATGCGAAAGAAAGAAATGAATTTTTAGTGACAGGTCAAGCAATTAACTCTATAGCTATGGCGGGAAAACTCACTAGGTAATTTCATATGGTCGGCGAGATGATTAGAGTTAGGATTTTATTTTTGTTGACAAATGAAAATGAAATTGTGACATAGTTTCAATTCTCAATAGAAGCCACTAATAAAAGGGAAATGCGTGAACATTATACTTCCCGTTTCTTTCTCCTTTAAAATGTCATGTAAAAAAAAAAAAGAGTTTTATATCTCGAAGTAGTAGTGCTCATATATGCACCTTTTATTCTTTACGTAGATTAAAAACAACTTAGCTTCAGAGAAATTGTTATTCAAGCTTATTAGCATCACGACCGAAATCAGAAATCGAAACTAGATTTAGATTTATTCCTTGGTTTTGATTCTTGATCCCGTCTACTTTTTTAAGATTAGCACCGTATTTAACAAGAACCCCTTTTTAGATTTAATAGAACTAGTTATGCATTACAATTCTCTGAGTTTCGATCCTGTTATACTCTATTGAGTCAATTCTTCTCCCATTATAAGCATTTAAAAAGAATGACTTTTACATCATCAAACTTACGATTCATGGTCGGAACCTTTTCACTTTTTTCTAATTTTATTTATGAGAACGGTATGAACGTTACACATTCCCATTTATACTGTCTTATAAATAAATTTTAGGGATTCTGTACCTGAACAGAAAGTGTTCAAGAATTTAACATTTTTCTTATAACCACATTACAACGAATGTCAAAGAAAGATCATTATCTCTAATTCTAATATAGTATTAATCACCATTTTTTAATGATTCTTCGCATTCAAGCAAAATCTCGTTTCCCCTCTACAATAAATGTCACTGCAGCAATCTACTCCCCCCCTACTAACTCCCCAAGTAATACTGATTAGTACTCTTCCTCTTCCTCCTTAACTGTTTATCCTACTCACGTTGGCTGAGAAGGCGAAAGTGAAGTTATTAAAAAAACAGCGAGAAAAACATCGCAAAGACGGCAATCGTTGGTGGGGAGGAAGGGATAGTGAGAGGAAAGAGGAGACAAAAGGAGTGGGACGAATTTTAGTAGGGTGAGTAATAAACTGAGAGTATGAGCGGGAGTGTAATAGAGAGAGAAAGTAAGGTTGGGAAAATAAAAACGAAAATAGAGGGCTAGAGAAGGGAAGATGAGAGAAAGAGAGAGAAAAAAAAGCAAATATTAAAAGAAAGAATGAGGGGGCATAAAAGGAGTGGGACGAATTTTAGTAGGGTGAGTAATAAAGTGAGAGTATGAGCGGGAGTGTAATAGAGAGAGAAAGTAAAGGTCGGGAAAATAAAAACGAAAATAGAGTGAGGACTAGAGAAGGAAAGATGTGAAAGAAAGAGAGAAAAAAGCAAAGATTAAGAGAAAGAAAGCGTAATATAATAATAATTAAAAAAATACCGTATCCCCCTCTCCCGTATTGGCACACGTGAATGGTTTATAGTGTTGTAGGCAACTGTTTAAAGCAGTGCAGCAATTGTAACCATTTGCGATATTATTAGTAAACTGACTGTTTCTTCTGTAGTGCCCTCACTTTAGCTCTTCGATTCTAACATGGGTAAGCATTTTTTTTTTTTTAAAGATTTTCTGATCATGTCAAAATATGCAACTTGTTACTAAATTTAAATGCTCTTATTGAAAAAGTTTCTTCCATTTGTTTCTTCTAGAAAAATCTGAGTTGTACAATCGTTAGCTGAAAAAAAAGCGTGCCGTTTAACTCGAAGAAAAAATTTGTTGGGGTTTAATTATAGGTATATGACGGCACATAATTTTTCGAGTTACCTGATTTAACTTTTCATTCTCTCAGAAATAATTTAATAATTTTCTCATTTTTTAAAAATTTAATTTCTTTTTTCTTATTTCGTTAGATATTTGAACTGTTTCAGTGAAAATTGCGTTTTAATTTCCTTCTCAGAAAAACTTCTGTTGGGCGCCATTGTTCTGAAAAAGGAAGCCAGCAAAAATCATGACAAATACTTTATTTTATTTTACCTTGATTACTTTTCTGGGTAAAGGAGCTAGTGTTTTCGGGAAAGGTTTGTAGATTGAAGACCGATCATTACTATTCTATCGAAATAATACGGATTGTTTTCGTATCTTTTCCAATGTTGAAAGATATAAAAGAACGACCGTGCGAGGAGCCGCCAAATTGCTGGAAATGGGAGATAAGCGCGCTAAACTTGAAATGAATCGAGTGCCAAGATATATTTTGAGCAACTTGCCTATTTCTATAACTTATAACCCGATTTCCTCTGACAGCAAAATCTAATAGAATTCTCAAAACTAAAGGAATAAGATTTTTCAATGATAATTTTTCTATCGTGAAAATTATCCATACCATTTTTTTTAAACTGCAATCTTTATGTTGCTTAGTAATTTGAAGAGTTTAGAATTAGTGATAATAAAATTCTTTCAATAGCTAAACAACTTCATGATGATCGATTTTTTTTCTTTATTCATTTAATCAATCAAGATTAGTTTTGGTTCTAGTGTTTTCAGGAAAATGCTTCTGTGAAGAAGATAAAACTGAACTAACATGGCTACTTGATACGCAGCCATGTTAAAACAAACAATCCTCGTTTAATTATAAATTTATCTGCATTTTATGGGTTCTTTTCGTGGTGGAAGTACTCCAGATGAAATTATTTGGACATCTTTGTGAATTAATTTTCAGGTTTTCAGCGAAAAATTATAAATGTTACTTTTAACTGAAGCTTGGCGTGCTTCCGATTGTATCTGAAGTAATTTCCTCCCTAATATGGCAATTGTACTGCGTTTGCTACGACGTTAATGAAGAAGAAAAGAGCAAATTACAAATGCAGTGCAAAATAACCGGCAAGCGTAAAGAATACGCACATCAGGTGTTTAGTGTTACGCTGAAAACGGGTGGTGTACGTATTCTTTACCTCCGCCAAATAACCAATCACGGAAGGTGAGTGAATATGGAGAAAAAGAGCGGTTCTGCTTTTTATAGCAACGGCCTTGTTTGGAATGTGTGCGCCGAACAAGTATGGGCCGCACTCATCTCGCATATTAATTATCTATCGAGAGATGAATGCTATTTTTATTTTTAATCTTTTCAGCCCCGGATGTCATTGAA
Source organism: Octopus bimaculoides (assembly GCF_046866305.1). Classification (NCBI taxonomy): domain Eukaryota; kingdom Metazoa; phylum Mollusca; class Cephalopoda; order Octopoda; family Octopodidae; genus Octopus; species Octopus bimaculoides. The sequence goes on along the minus strand of NC_142933.1, from coordinate 57,641,875 downwards.
AAGATTCCACTGCCTTTATTAAAATCATTTATGATAAAGCTTGTTTGTTGCGGATAAGATGAAGGGGTTTTGTTTAGCCGCAGACATTTTCTCATCCCGTTTCGGTACTACTTATGAGTAGCTCCGATTCTTTCCCAAGCTACAATACCCCTCGGATCCACTTATCTAATGTATCGTAAATGTACAGCTTTTGGGAAATTTGACTGCTCTTTCCAGCAGTTTAAGCGATCACATCGTATCTATCCATCATTGGCTCGTGGTTAGACGGTATTTTGCAATACCGAAATTAGCGATTCGAATCGTGAGCGCATTACTGGTGGTATCGCCGAATTTCTACTCGAAGCATGTCCCAAATTATCCTTAGACGTTTGAGAATTTCAGTAGGGCGTACGAATAATTTGTAGAACACAAATTCGAAAAAAAGTTTACTAAAAGCCATGCACACTTTCGAAAGATTGGAATTATTTTTGGTAGTAACAATGATTATTCTCATGTTTGCAAAGACGGTAGCACTCAGAACCAAAGGCGCGTCGGTCGATTCAGACGACTATCCATTTCCATCAACTTGTGGCATTGTGCCAGAGCTAGAAATCATTTTTAGACTTACACGTATGTACTGGTAAATGTATTGCCAGCAGAATGTTATATATAGTGTGTCCATAAAGTCATACTGGGATTTCAAAGCTATTTATTGATGTAACTTTCAACACTACATATTTCATATGTTGAATATGAGACCAACTAATAAACTCTACGTACAGTTTAGTGCAGATCGATGTAGTTTCCATTTGTTGCCTTAGACAATCGATGCTCCAGTCGGATGGATGAAGAAAACGCGAGATGTGCGCGTAGCTAGTCACGTGAGGTTGACGCCAAGCATCAGTCTGGAGAATGCAATTTTTCGGCTTGCGAAATTGGAACTTGCGACGCGTGTTTCATGAAGGGCCATCAAATAAAAACAACATCCGCCGTTGCGATCACCAGTTTAAGGCGACTAGCAGCTTATTGGACGCAAAACGTTCCAGCACGCCATCTGTTAGTGACTGGTCTGTTGAGAATATAAGGGATATTACGTAAGGAGCTCAGACAAAAACATTAAAATAAAAAGAATTTGTGTTTGCCGTAAATATTTGATGTAAATTAAATATACACCATTTTATGAGAAGCAATGTTTAATAAGGGGCCAATGCAGTTTCGCACTTCCGTTGAAAAATGCATGTTTTTCGGATTCCTACGTTTTAGATGTCGGAGATTATGAATATGCAAAACAAAAATTCAATCTACCCCCCCTCCCCTATTTAGATTTTTGATTTTGTTTACTTCAAAGAGATCGTAGCGAATTGACGAATATATGCAAATCGAAATTAAATACAAAAACATTAAAGTGAAAAGAATTTGCGTTTTACTTGTTTGCCTTAGCTAATCGTAAGTAATAATTTAATGTAAATTGAGGCAGAGGTAAAGTAACCTCAAAAACATGTTTTAGAAATTTTAATTTTCCTCCTCTCCACCCCTCTGGCAAATAAAAAAAAAGGGGTTTGGGGAAATAAAACTTTTGAAAGCGTAATTCGTCGTTTAGCTGCTGTTTCTAGCATGTCGATTTTTTTTTTTTTTTTTTTTTTTTTTTTGATAATTGAAATTTCACTCTTTCTTTCCCAGAATCATAATCTCCGTATTTCACCCAAAGAGTGAGAAAGGGGTGGGGTTGAAATGCCGGTTTTTTTTTTTTTTTTTTTTTTTTTTTTTTTTTTGCAGATTCGGTATCTCCGCAGTCGAAAGGATGTTTCTGTGGACCCCCCCCCCAAATAACCGAGAGGGGATGCGATCCATGTCTCCGCCAATAATAAATGTTATAAAGTTTAAGGGGCTCAAATTTCACCCCCTCCCTCAATTTAAATTTTTAACTTTTCGTCCATTTATTTGTTTAGTTATCCCTGTTCGTTTATTCATAAAATATACTTGTGAAGTAAATGTGGCGGTGTTACTATGGAGGACGGTGTTACTATTGTTTTTATCCCAGGAAGACATCGGTCAATATAAAGGCCTTCACCCGGGAACAAATGGAAAACGACTATGAAAAAAAATGCGCGCAGACGAACCTGTGGGGTGGGGAGGGGACTTTCGGAAAATTCACAAGATCCGATTTTTCCGTCATAACTTCTGGTAAGATGGATATATATATATATATATATATTTTTTTTTTTTTTAACGGAATCCCGTTTTTTTGTTATGGAGGATCCGACTCAGGGAAAAAAAGTTTCAAAATTTCAATTGCCAGCTCCTCCCGAGTTTTTTTTTTTTTTTTTTTTTTTTTTTTTTTTCAAAATGCGTAAAAAAAATAAGATTACGATTCTGAAAAAAATTGGGTTTGTAAAATTTCAATTTTTTTCCCCCAAAAAAACTATGTGCGTGTGTATATATATATATATATATATATATATATATATATATATATAGCCTCAGGCCTTCAAGCAGGCTACCCACATGCTAGAAATAATGGCCAAATCTCACATAGTGTAATCAAACTACTCATCTTTCTGCAAAGATGAGTAATTTCCCGCAGTGATATGGCAAAGTAATTCATGTGAAATTAGTTTTTTTTTTTAACGTTTTTAAAAGAATTCCCCCCCCCCCCCCTTCAATCTACGTGGGGAAAATACGGAGATTAAGAATATGGTAAAAATAAACGCAAATTCAATTTTTTGAAAAACTCCGAACCAAAATCCCCCCCAGCTGTCTAAATGTGAAAAATGAACGGTTGTTTTGAAAGTTTAAAAAAAAATCCATTTAATTTCACATGAATTACTTTGTCATATTACTTGCGGGAAATTACTCTGAAAGAAATCTTTGCAGAAAGGTGAGTAGATTGATTACATTATGTTATCGCAGTTTTGTGAGATTTGGCTGTTATTTCTAGCATGTGAATATATTTTTAATTAGAATTTTGCAAACCAATTTTTGGTAATTTTTCAGAGTAACACACACCCGCACGATTTTCACTAAAAAAAAAAAGAAACTCGGATTTTTTGCATGGAATCAACTACCCTGACCTTATATGCTGCAAATCCCTTATTTTAGTTCGGGAAGGGGGGACCCCCGGGTCCCGGATTCATTGAAGGACATGTAATGCCTCCTTACTTCTGTCCACGAGGCCTTAGAGTTAACTCTGCTGCCTACATTGAGGTCCTGGATATAATTGTTAAGCCTTGGATTGACAGAGTATGCCAATGGAGGGCCATATATATTTCAGTAAGACTCTGCACTATCACACATGGCTCTAGTAAAATAGGAATAGATGGCTGAAAATTTTCATGATCACATAATCCCTAACATTTGGCCTCCTAATTCCCCAGATCTTAGTCCATTGGACAATTACATGTAGAGCATTGTTGAGAGGTTAATAAACACGTCCATAAAACCAAAGATTCTTTGAAAGCTACAATAGAGTAATGTCTAAAATAAACCAGGACCACTTGATTCTATATGTGATTTAGATCACTTATAGAAGCAGTTGTTGAAGCTGAAGGTGGCTTTATTGAATAACATAGAAAAGGTTTATTTTTATCCTCATAAAGTTATCTGTTATATATGTTTTTTTATATATAAACAAATTTGTCCTCTTACACACACATTGAAGAGAGACATTTGTTCACTTTTTGGTTACTGTTTCCAGTGTTTATGTTGTTCAACAGTAAGTTGATTTATGTCCCTTTACTAGTTATCTTCCCAATAATTCTTATTTACTTTTTTGACATCCCTAAACTGAACAATTTACTTTTGTGTTTTTGTGATTGAGATAAATTATGTTGAAATTTTTTTTCTTGCATTTCTAGGTCGTCTCCCTGCAGCTGCAACCAAAGGCCGTAAAAGAAAGAAGCCGAAGGATGTTAATAGGCCCAAACGAACTACATCTGCTTACTTCTATTATATGGCACATTGCAGAGAGCAGGCTGCTAAATCAGGCAAAACCATTCCTAAAGTAAGTTGGATACTATAATATGCTTTGCTTTAATTTAAGCCTCTTAAAATGTGAGTTGAACTGGTGCAGTTATTGATTAGGCTTGTTTGGAATGTGGTATTGAATTTTTCTTGTATTGTAATAAGTTATATTGTTAGGTTTCAGATTTTACCAAAGAATGCTCAGAAAAATGGAAGGCTCTAACTGTTGTACAGAAAAAGCCCTTTGAGGAGAAAGCTGCCAAGGATAAAGCCAGATACGTTAAAGAGGTAACATACACTAAGCATATCTAATGAAAGTCAGTGTGTGTAAAAAGTAGGGTAAATGTATTGTAGAGGTCTATATCTTTACTGTTTTATATTTTCATATCTATAGATGTCAGATTATAAACAGAAAAATTCAGGTGATCCAAATAAACCAAAAAGACCACAATCTTCATATTTCCTGTTCTTAAATGACTTCAGATTGAAAATGAATGGGAAGGGTATTGATCACAAAGAGATACTCAGATTAGGTTTGTAATATTTTCATTTTTTATTTGAAATTTCTTTGTAATTCTATGATTGTGATAAACTAAAGCATTATCCATTATGCATCTAGTTTTTGAAATATATATTACATGTTTATTTTAGCTGGAGAGGAGTGGAGAAAGATGACAGATGAAGTTAAGAAACCATATGAAAAAAGAAATCGAGAAGAAAAAAAGAAGTATGATGTAGCAATTGCTGAATACAAAAAGGTAATGTTAACTTGATTGTCTTTAGCTAAAAACAAAAAAAAATTTGTATTGAAAGATGATTTTTGATGAGAAAACATGAGTTTAAGCTTTATTTATTTATTGTTGCTTATAGAAAAGTGGTGAACAAATTAAAGGTGCTTCTTCAGTCAAGAAAGCAAAGGTTGAGGAGGAAGAGGAGGAGGATGAAGATGATGAAGAGGCTGATGATGATGAAGAGGAAGCCGAGGAAGAGGGTGAAGGTGATGAAGAAGAGGAGGAAGAAGAAGAGGAGGAAGAGGATGATGAATAGGTGGAGAAATTAAAATTATATTGGACATTCATCCAGTAATTCTTACAAATGACTTGAAACATTATTTGTAGAATGTATAGAAGAGAGGTGATTTCGCTCAGATTTATTTTTCTCTCCATCACTGCCATTGTCTTATACCCAAGTTGATGTGTCTCGTCATAAAAAAAAAAAAAAGATCTAAATGTTAACTTTAAACCACAACTTCTTTTTCTTTATGCTATGATTTGTGGTTTATATATATCATTTGACATCAGACATTTCATTTTTGTTCTGTATATGTTTTCATTATTCACATTCCTTTTGAAATTAGATTACAGATTATTTTATATTCAGATGATAGAAGTGTGCCTTACTCTCAGTGTGCACTTAAGAGAATTCAATGCAATTTAACTTAGTGTAAAATAATTAAAATTTATTTGTTGTTTTGTAGAGGGTGGGGGTGTAAATTCTTTATAAACTGAATTCTTATTGGACAATCCTGCTGCTTCATCAGTGGCATTGATTTGTCTCCATTGTGGTTGGCAGGGTTATGACTTCAAATGATTATTTTCTTCATGTCACTTGACAGCTTATAACTGTTTTTCTCTCTTGCCATTTAACTGTGTTTTATCAGGTTTATTGACAGAATATACAGTTTTGTAACTTTAAAACAGGCTAAATTTTAGCTATTAGTGCCTTGTTTATAAAATTAATGAAGATATTTTGTTTTACAATTTCTGGTTACTTCAGTATATCACTTTGACCACTTCAGTGTTCCTATTTCATATTGTAAAATTAAGAATTTTTCTTATATTTTTAAAATTGGTTTTCATATGACCTTTAAAATGTTGTTTTCCTTTAAAATAGTATCCTGTTGAACTATCACAAAAAAAAAAAAATTGGTTAGGTAAACAGTTTATCCCCTTTCCATTCAAGAATATGATCTCTTTACTATTATTATACCCTGAAGGCTTGCTCAACTTGCAAGGATTAGTTGTCTTAGGAACAATTTAAGATGTAATTATTCTATTTAAACTGAAATAAAATATTTAAAAAAAAATTCCTTTTGCTATATGTTTGACTAGCGTACATGATGCCCAATAGGGTGGCTTTTGAGCTAGATCCTGTGGAGGGCTCTTCATTAGGCCTCAGGTCCAACATTGACAATTCATGCATTGCGTACATATTAGATTTTCTTAACTTCAACGATGTTTTTCAACCAATGGACAATTTTCATCAAAGCAATGGTATAATTTGTCGACTTGGAACTTATTGCAAAGCTGCATGGTAAACAACAGTACCGCACGTCTGCCATTTACATCATTCACATTTCTGACGCCGCCACCTTCACCTCTGTCTTTTACATCACTTTATCTCACCATCATCCCTGACTGCCTTGGCTACCACTTCAGCCACAATCATGACTACAGCTCATACTGTTACTATCACTCCATTGCCATCGGTGTTCAGTTTCTCTTTCTTATTACTCCAACTGCCACCATCAGCACTACAACTTTTAATAAAACATCATCAGCTCTCCCTAATTTTCTTTGTCTTTTTCTTTCTCTCTCTCTCTATCTGTCTTTGCCACCACATTCACCGTCTTTATGCCTACTATTACTCTCACCCCAGCACAAAGAACAGTAGGAGTATCATTGAATCATGAGAGTGGGTCCAAATGCGACACACTGACACAAATTAGTTTTTACATTTATATTAGATTAGCAGAAATACCCGGCGTTGCCCATGTTACATGCATTTGAAGAATGAGATTTTTCTGTAAGGAACTGAAATGCCTATGATTCAAATTTCATAAAATTGCACATGAGGGTTCTTTCCCTTTTTACACACTGTAAAAAATTCTAATCATGACACATGTATCCCATACTATTGATCTTTATACGCATATTCCAAAATTCCAGTCTTCTGGAACCTGTAAAAAAGATTTTGCTCCTGAAAAATGGAGTTCTAAAATGTGGGGATGGGTGTGTTAATGTCAACGAGAGAAGTTAAATTGTTGGGAATGTTTTTAACTTAGGTCTTATAGTATGCCTGTATATATGTAAGAGTATAGTTTCAGTATGAAATTGAAAGTATTTGAAATTACAGGAGCGACATGTTATTGTTTCACTTTTGACACGTAATACTGAAATAGTGGAAGTGTGGGCTCAAACTATGCAAGAAGTTAGAAAATTTTATGGCCAAAGACACTACATGTACCCTAAGTGAGGCATGTTTAAATTTGGAATGAAATTGGTTGTGTAGTTCTCGTGTTTTAGGGATTCACACACACATTTTCATCTTTATATATATATAGATATATATATACACACACCCAAATGCATATATGTATATCAATATAAATACATGAAAGTCAATGAAATTTGGTAAAAGAAGGTGATTATGTACATACTTTCTTGCTGTTGTCATTATGACACCTCATTGTAAACAATATTCCTTGTGGAGCATATGCAAATAGGTTTGTTTTGCTTCCCACTCTTCAGCAGCCAACATACAGTTGTTCATGTGAGAAGCAGGGCTCTTCCAAGAGAAGACCAGCTACAAAGAAGGTTTAACCCTGAGATTTGTTAATGGACATGGCAAAAGTGACACGAAGGGAGAATTGAAGTCTTCTGAATGTAAAAGGAATGTCTGCTCCTGATAGAGTAAGAGGAATTCTTGGAATAAAGACATCACCTTTTCCATATCCAGAAAGAATGATAGCCTCGATAACGTGTGTCATCATCTTTATCACGAGTCATGTTCCATTGCAAAGTCTTGGTGGTTCCAGATTGTGGAGTAGCATAACAGGCGTTCCAACTTTAAGCGATAATATGTGAGGAGGTAGTCCAGGAGGCTCCAACGAATTGAGAAAATCAGGAGGATAGTTCCCCACTTCATTTGTATCTGGAACTATATCAACAGACTTGTAAGTTTGAAAATTGCCAGGAAGAGAATGCATCAGCTATTGATTAATTTTTGTAACAGCTATGTTTTTTGGAGCTAATATTGCTCTTTTCACACAGCCAATTGTGATTTAGGTGGTTTTCTTTGAAGTTGGGAAAGACTTTGTGTTTGAGGTCATCTACAGAATTAACAACAGAGCAAAATGGCCATACTTCCATTTCTCGTGCAGCGCTGAGGGGCACCTTGCCATCACCAATTGTCAAAATGTCCTGTGCAAACTTTTTGGACATTTGATCGCCATGTAGCTGAGCTGTCATGTTAGTGTTAAGACTGAGAATGGTAACATGATGCCACAGGGTAGAGGACTTTAGGCATGCTTGGACCTCATCTGCTCTAGTACCTTTCGGAATGACAGGAAGAGTTTGCCTGAAATCACCTGAAGCGTAACAGTCTTGAATGTCTTTTGGGGCTCTATCTAATGCTTCCAAAGCTCTCTTGGTGCATTCATCCCAGACAATTAGATGATACCTTTGAAGTACCTGCCCCTGATCTGAGCTTTTGGTGATGTTGCATGTAAGTATGTCGGATGCTGCTAAATTGAGAGGGAGTTTGAAAGTCGAGTGTGCTGTCCTGGCCACTAGGTAACAAAGTAGCTGCAATCCCAGGGTAAGCCACTGCTACTGCAATAACCTGATGCTGCCTAACTTCTGCAAGGAGAGGCTTTGTTATAAATGGTTTTCCTGTCCCTCCAGGAGCATCAAGGAGGAACAATCGTCCCTCACGTTGGCGTACACTGTTAATAGGTGTGTAGGCCTGCAGCTGGTCCGAAGTAATTTATGCTCGTTTTCAGCAATGTACTTTGAAAGCGCTTGAGTGTTGTAAGATGTTTCATAAATGACAGCAGTGGGAAGGCTATTTGACCCTGACCTGAATGTTTGTGGTAGGCCATATGTGGACAATTCATTACCACCCAGTGTGGCAATTGTCTTCAATGTTACAGAGAGTTTTGTAGACTTCATTGCTAATACCTTCCATGTCAGGATAGAGCTGTTGAGCTTGCCGCTGAAAGTCTTCAGCCAGTTTGTCCCTGTACTTGAGCCATAGAGTTGCAGGATCACATAGTTCGCATGTCTGTAGTAATACTGCAAATAGTGCCCTGAAACTTTTAGGTGATTGTGATAAAGCAGCCTCTCCCAAAGTTGCATCCCATTGTGCACCATCTTCTAACAGTCTTTGTCGATAGCAGGCTTCTCTGTATGTTGTGCAGACATGTCCATGAACGGTTTTTAGGGCCTGGAAACACGTGGGGCCTCTGACCTCATGCAGTAGTAGGCGGAGGTAGAAGCACTCTCGTCGAGTGGGATGTACTGTGTATACTCGGCCAAGGCAAGTGTCAAAGTTAATGCCAGGGTATCCATGAATATTTTGACCTGCTTTCCTTGGGGTTCATTGTTTTCCATTCCAAGTGTAGTACGATGGAATCTGTGGATACAGTAAGGTTTGAGCGAATGGATCCACTTGACAGAGCTTGAAGAATGCAGTGGGTGTGCTATCCCTTGGTTGCTCTGCCAACAGAGAAGCATTAGCATCAGTGAAGTACACTCTTTGACCGTTTTCCAGGTGCACTGGAAGCTGTTGAATGGCGGGGTGTCGGTGGTGAAGTGGAAAGCCAATGATGTGCCAGAAAGCCTAGTTGCTACTTATGTAGTGTCCCACCTGATAGTGCGTCACCTCATCCTGGCAGTATTGTTGAAGTGCAAACATTGCAGCATCAGAGCCCTTGCAAACATACTTAATGGAGTTGCAAAAGTCAACGTTAATGTGGGCATTGAAAATATCAACCTCGTGCTGTCCGATAGTTGCTGTGAAACCGCCGTCTTGTGGTTTTCTCTGTCTGTATGATGGATACCCATCAGCACCTGTCTGAGTTTGTTGTAGGAACTTCCTTGGAAACTTTTTTGAACATACGCTGTCTTTCAAACATGGTGAGTTAATGTTGAATCCATGTCCACATGGACCATGTTTGCTTTAAGTATGTCGTATAGTACTTTGTCTAAAGGTGCATCAGGAAGTTCTGCAGAGATTATGATGTCGATGTCAGTTGATTTGATCTTCGTTGAGAGCCAAAGCAGGATATGAGTATGTGGAAGGCCCCTTTTTTGCCATTCGATTGTGTACATGTCACATTGTATGGATTCGATGATTTGCCCTTTTTTTTAGGAGGTCCGGGGGTTATGGCCGTTATGCATAGAATATAATTTCCAAATTTACATGTATGCATATAGATCTATATCCATATATATATCTATATCTATATGTATACGTGTACATATACATCTTTCTCTCTCTCTCTCTCTCTCTCTATATATATATATATATATATATATATATATATATATATGATGCCACTACGATAGATTACTTAATAAAGAGAATGATTGGGAGAAAGAGAGCCTGCCGTACGTCGACCCAACAGAGGGACCAGCTATCCAAGTTGACAGTACCAGGGTAGATAAAGCAATTAAGAGTATGAAGACAGGGAAAGCCCCCGGCCCATCAGGAATCACTGCAGAGATGCTCAAAATATCTGGCAGTGTTGGCTACAGCCTAGTCACCCGTATTACGAACCAGGTGATACACGAAGGAGTCATACCCAATGACTGCTGTAGCAGCACCATAGTAAACTGCTACAAAGGTAAAGGTGACGCTTTAGATACTAATAATTACAGAGGCATCAAGCTGTTAGATCAGGTTATGAAAGTTACGGAGAGGGTCATAGCCCAACTAATTAGGGAGCAAATCAATTTAGATGAGATGCAGTTTGGGTTCGTGCCAGGTAAAAGCACCACTGATGCCATATTTCTAGTGAGACAGCTGCAGGAGAAATATCTAGCCAAGGATAAACCTCTGTACCTGGCCTTCGTTGACATGGAGAAAGCCTTTGACAGGGTCCCCCGATCCCTTATCTGGTGGTCAATGAGGAAACTTGGGATAGAAGAATGGTTAGTGAGAGCTGTGCGAGCCATGTACAGAGATGCTGTCAGTAAGGTGAAGGTTGGAAATGAGTACAGTAATGAATTCCGGGTAGAGGTAGGGGTCCACCAAGGTTCCGTCCTCAGCCCCCTCCTATTTATCATAGTCCTCCAGGCGATCACAGAGGAATTCAAGACAGGTTGCCCCTGGGAGCTCCTCTATGCTGATGACCTTGCACTAATTGCGGAGTCACTATCAGAACTAGAGGAGAAGTTTAAGGTGTGGAAGTAAGGACTAGAATCGAAAGGCCTTAGAGTCAACCTAGCAAATCCAAAATCCTAATAAGTAGGAAGGTAGATAAAACACAAACCCCTTCAGGTAGATGGCCCTGCTCAGTATGTAAAAAAGGAGTAGGTAGTAACTCTATAAGATGTACCCGGTGCAAGCTATGGACACATAAGAGGTGCAGCAATATCAAAGGCAGATTAACTACAAAGTTAGTTTTTGTATGTGGCAGATGTTCAGGTGCAATAAACACTGTAAACAAACAGGAAACAACTTCGATCTCATTCCAGGGAGAAAAACTAGAGGTAGTTGATAGCTTCCGCTATCTGGGTGACCAAGTTAGTAGTGGGGGGTGGGTGCGCTGAAAGTGTAACTGCTAGAATAAGAATAGCCTGGGCCAAGTTTAGAGAGCTCTTACCTCTGCTGGCGACAAAGTGACTCTCACTCAGAGTAAGAGGCAGACTGTATGACGCATGTGTACGAACAGCCATGCTACATGGCAGTGAAACATGGGCTGTGACTGCTGAGGACATGCGTAAGCTCGCAAGGAATGAAGCCAGTATGCTCCGCTGGATGTGTAATGTAAATGTGCATACCCGTCAAAGTGTAAGTATCTTGAGAGAAAAGCTGAACATAAGAAGCATCAGTAGTGGTGTGCAAGAGAGACGATTGCGCTGGTTTGGACATGTGGTGAGAATGAATGAGGATAGCTGCGTGAAAAAGTGCCACTCCCTAACAGTTGAGGGAACCCGTGGAAGAGGTAGGCCCAGGAAGACTTGGGCTGAGGTGGTGAGGCAAGACCTTCGAACATTGGGCCTCACCGAGGCGATGACTACTGACCGAGACCTTTGGAAATGTGCTGTGCGTGAGAAGACCCGGCAAGCCAAGTGAGATCGTTGCCAGGGCCTCTGCACTGGCTCTTGTGCGGGTGGCACATAAGATGTACCATCCTGAGCGTGACCGTTGCCAGTACCGCCTGACTGGCCTTGTAGGGTTTTCGAGCGAGATCGTTGCCAGTGCCCCTGGACTGGCTCGTGTGGGTGGCACATAAAAGACACCATTTCGAGCGTGGCCGTTTTCGTGCGGGTGACACGTAAAAGCACCCACTACACTCTCTGAGTGGTTGGCGTTAGAAACTCTGCCAAATTAGATCGGAGCCTGGTGTAGCCATCCGGTTGCACCAGTCCTCAGTCAAATCGTCCAACCCATGCTAGCATGGAAAGCGGACGTTAAACGATGATGATGATGATGTTTATGGATACATTTGTGCAGATATATATATGCATGTATGTATGTATATATGCATGTATGCCTGTATATATGTGAGAGTAGTTGTAGTATGGAAATGAAACCATTAAAGTGAAAGTATCTGTCATTACAGTATGGAAATGTGATTTTTCAGATTTGATACTGAAATAGTGGAATAGTTTCATTTTTAAAATAAAAGTATTTGACATGAGTGTTTTTGTTTCACTTTTGACATGTAATACTTAAATAATGGAGGAGATATGATGTTGCTGTGGGCTCGAAGTATACAAGAAGTGAAAAATTTTGTTAGACTAAAATACAACCGGGACCCTAAGTAAGGCATGTGTAAAATTTGAATGAAATTGGTTGTGTAGTTCTCGAGTTTTAGGGATTCACACAGACAGACACACATTCTCATTTTTATAGATATAGATAATAGCCATATTTTTTTTTATGTGTGGTTTTTAGAAAATTCTTTTCTCTCAAAATTAAATCATGAAATAATATTTATTGGTTTCCAAGACCCTGAAGAACAAGTTTGTTGATATCAGCTGCACTGTAAGGGTCATCATCATTTAACATCCATTCTCCATGCTGGCATATGTCAGATAGTTTGATTGGAACTGGAAAGCTGTACCAGGCCCCAGTCTGATTTTGGCTTGGTTTCTATGGCTGGATGCCCTTCCTAATGTCAACCACTCCAAGCGTGTAGTGGATGTCTTTTATATGTCACTGGCACTGTCCACAACTACGATTTCACTTGGCTTGAGTCTTCTTAGGCTCAGCAAATTGGCAAAGGTCTCAATCATCATTGCTTCCTTAACCCTTTCGTTACCATATTTCTAACCAAAATACACCCATTATGTGTTTCAATTAATTTCTAACATAATCATAAATTTAGTCTGGTTTTGTTAAACAACTCTAACTTTTTTATTTATCAACATATTAATGTGATTTTTGGAAGATAATTTAACAAAAGGTTCTCAATCAATTCTATACCATAATTTTTGTCACAAAGTAACTCTAATTACAGGTAAATTCAACAAAATATAAAATTATTAAAATTTTTGTTCAAACATCGCTATAGAAAATGGGTTATTAGCTAATATTCAATTGGGTATACAACAAAATTTTACTATAGAAGAGTTGTGCACATTAATGGATTCATCAGGTGAATTTAAACACACAAAAGCTAGTCGTGAGTGGTCGATCCTATTATTTTAAAACTTCAAACTTCATTTGTTTTCTATTTTGATAAATTCTCTCTGTTGAAAATTATATTTTTATATTTTAAATAATTTGCAATTTCAGGAAATATGTTTTTATATTAAATTTGTGTTTTCTACTCACGACTAGCTAGCGCAGACGCGCAAACTTTCGAGTAATAGATAGATAGATAGATAGAGAGAGAGAGAGAGAGAGAGAGAGAGAGAGAGAGAGACAGACAGACATATAGCTCGCTCCGGCCAGTCATGGTATTAGCTGTCAGTAGCCAAAGAATCGACAGGCCAGCAACAGGCAGGCAGACAGACAGATACTTCACTAGCAGTGAGCACTTTCACTTCTGACAGCATGATAGTGCCTAAATAAGCTCTCCCACATACATAGATACACAGAAATATACAATAATGATTTACAAAAGAAATTAATCAAAATTCGTCACTCACTTTACAGGTAAATTAAAATTACACATAAAGAAAAATAAAAACGAAGTAAATTTGAAAATATTTATAAAAACAAATCAAACAATATTTCTATCATGAAAACTTGTAAAGCACCCTGCTCTGCATAATGCAACCTTGCAGAATGCACATTGGAAAGTTGTTTCAGCAGCCCTTCCACTAGGAGCTTCCTTATTTTGATGAAGGCATTTGCGACCCTCGATTTTTTTTCTAATTTATGGAGATCGACTGAATTCAGAGGAATATCCCTCTGACAGGCTTTGCTCTTTCTCTCTACAGTTATTTATTTATTTATTTTGAGGAATAACCAGCTCTTAGTTGTGTTGCTACATCTGCATGGAACTGTAGATGGTCGCGTCGCTTTCAAGCTGGTCCCGATTTGGTATATAGTATAAATGCATTAGTAATACTCATATTTACTATATACCAAACCAGTATCACCACCATTTATTCCCCGGTCTGCCAACTGGATAATAAGACATCATCTGATTCAGCTGATCTACACCACCCATGTACCTGTTATAATCGAGGTTCACAAATGGCATGCCATTTTCATCCACATGTGGCCATGCACAGGTAGACAGAAAATTAATCTGCCTCTTATATCTGTATGCGGTCGCTAGCAAATTTCCTTACTGCTGTTGAATTATTTCACCTATTTTTTTTAATTTTGCTTTTTTTATATCCAACGGCAGTACTTTTCTACTAGCGATCACTGTAACACACGAATGTGTTGCCACAGTATCTAAATTCTCCGCACGTTTGACCGAACTGAAAAAGCGGTCAAAAAATAATATATGGCCCTGGTTATGGTATGGAAATGATAAATTCCAGACCACATCATAACCTAGGCCATGCTGACTTACATAATTGTCTCTTTTTCCTGTATAAAATTCAAATTCAGAGCAGTATCCAGTATTTGATTCATAAATCTTCCAAACGTTGATCCCCCATTTTGTGGACTTTCCTGGCATATATTGTTGAAAATGCACTCGGCCTTTATAGCCATACCCTCATTAATAGATAAATATCTCTCTGGTTTATAAACTGTTTTATATGTGTTTTGAACACAGTCAATGAGAGGGGTCTTATTTTAAATAAGGGATCAAAGTCTGGTTCTCCACGTACTGGTGTACTGCTCGTGTCTCTTATATGTAAATACTGAGTCAATTTAAAAAATTGTGTCCTCGTCATTATACTCAAGACATATTCGTCTCCAAAGGGTTCATCACTACTCCAGTAATTTGTTATTCTGGGTAACTTTCTAATGCCCATAATAATATTTATGGCAAAATATGCCTTAATTTCATTTAAACGTGTGGTAAACCACAAACTATCCTTTTTTACGCTTTGTTTACTTTCAGCGTAACGATTTGTTTCCGCCGTAATTATTTCAAATAGGTACATAGGAAAAAGCAGAAAGAAATAGTCCAAAGCTTTGTTCTCCTGAGAAAGACTGTGACTTGGTCCAGTTTCTTCAGAAAAATCACTGAAAGAAACAATTTTAAAATTTTTATCCCATTCAGGTGTCATTGGAGCTCTCGGATTCACTGCTTTCACTTTCGGAAAATGAAACATCAGATTCATTATCAAATACAACATGCTTTTTTTTTTTCAATTATAGAGTTAGATTAATCAAGGTCTTCAGTGGAAAATCCTTCGAATTCTGACTCGCTGCTTGACAGAATGAAATTCGTATCCATTTTTTGTCAGAATTACAAATTTTTAAAACACAACAGGAACATATTTGGAAAAAAATCTCACAAAATTAAAATAACACGTTGATTGTTGTACAAAACTAGCTAAACTGTTTACACAGTATAATCACGTGTTTTCATGAATGTACTAACGAGATTTGCTCTGATATTCTCATTTAAATATGAAGATGTGATTACAGGTGGTTTGCTTAGCGAAAGGGTTAAGTACCCAACATCTGAAGATCATGTTTCACCACCTTATCTCAAGTCTGCCTCTTCCACAGTTAGAGTTTGACACTTCTTTTCGCAGCTATCCTTGTCCATCTGCATCACATGACCATACCAGCATGTTTGTCTCTCTTGCACACATCTGATACCTCTTATGCTCAATTTTTCTCTCAAGACATTTACACTTTGTTGTACATGCATACTGACATTGTACATCAAACAAAGCATGCTAGCTTCGTTTCTTTCAAGCCTTCGCATGGCTGGTCACATACAGGCACCATACAATCTGCCTTTCACTCAGAAGGAGAGGTCCTTTGTTACCAACAAAGGTAGAAGCTCTCTGAACTTTGCCTAGCATCTAGCAGTTACGCTCTTGGAGCATCCACCTCCACTGCTGACTTGGTCACAGATAATGGAAGCTATCGACTACTTCTAGGTATCCTCCCTGGCATTTGATGAGGTCTATTTTTTGTAAATTTCTAGTGTTTATTATACCTGTACATCTGCCACATGCAAAATACTTTCTGTGTGTGCGTTTTAATTTTTTTTTAAAGTATACAACAAATTCAGTTATTTGAAGTATAGTGTTAAGAGTTAGAACCATCCCTTAAAAAAATTTTGCATTTTTTTACCATTTAGCTTATGTGCACAAAATGTGATAAATGATGTAGACAGTAAGTAATGAGCTTCACACTGTACAGTGTTAAGTTACAGTTTGACATTTAGAATTTGTTCTTAATAATGCTCTAGGTAACCATGTCCCTCCTCTTCAGTAGGCACACCTGTTTCTAGTCTCTCTCTCTCTATGTACTTCCTCTTTAGCAAGACATCTCTTTCTGTCACACTCTAACCTTTCATCTGATACAGGATCACCTCCTCCAATGCCCCCTCCCTGCAATTCTTTGTCTTGCAAAGTTACTTGGTGACCTTGCTAGTGCAGATGCCACTGTAAAGTGGTTGGCATTTGGAAGGGCATCTAGCTGTAAAAACTGCCAAAACTGACCTTGCTTGTGCGAGTGCCACATGAAAGGCACTCAATCCAATCTGCAGAGTGGTTCGTGTTAGGAAGGGCATCTAGCTATCATGCCAAAACAGACACGAAGCATGGAAGGAGGACGTTAAATGATGAATATTCCTCTAGAAATACACTGCCTATGTGGTTTAGTTACTTTGAAAATTAATCCTGGTGTTGGTTTGTTTATGTAACTTAGCAATTTGGCAAAAGAGACAGGAATAAGTTCTAGACAAAAAGAGTTTAGCTTTGATTTGTTCAACTAAGTCCTTCAAGATAATTCTCCAGCATGGCCAGTCTAATGACTGAGACATGAAAGTTAAAACTGATGGATTTTTATTTAAATATTGGTCTCAAAAAGTAGTTACTGTAGGTGGTACCTACTTAGAGCTAAGCTGAGAGTTAACTCAAGCAGACATACTACTTTAGGATACAAAAGTATGAAGTGTTCAAGGAGAAACTAAATGTAGAGTCAGCAAATAACCTATTCATTTTTAACTGTTATAACTAATGGTGGTGCCTATACTTGGGTATCCTGACAGATTGAACTCTAATTGTAGAAAATAGAGGTGGACATGTTCAGGCCCAGAGTTGGCCAATTATAGTCTCCATTCCTTGAGCGAAACATCAAACAGGCAGTTATCTCTAGGTCAATTATATATGTGCTTGTATTTCTCAACTTTTTATCCAGGAAGTAATATGTGAGTCTTCTTGGTTTCTTGATTGGATTGGAACATAATGTTGCATACTAACAACTAGCTGTTATTCTGTGCCCTGACTGCAACAGTGAGATGTCTTTACTTATAGTGTCTATTTACTTATTTTGGATTGGAATCGTTATGGGGTTTAATGCTGTTTTGATGATTTTGTAGCAATTTGACACTCTTATAACTTGACTAGATGTAACAAGGTTTCATAGACTTCAGATTTTGATACAAATATAAAAATGAATATTGTGTAGAAAATTATGACTACCTTGGAACATGGTCATATTTATGAAGGGGATAAAGTTCAATCAATGAAAGTAAACAATTTTTGCCACTTTCTATTCTTTTTTTATTTAATTATTAACCCTTTCATTACTATATTTCTGACCAAAATACACTCCTCGTGAGTTTCAATTAAATAATCATGAATTTAGACTAGTTTCATTAAACAACTGTAACTTTTTTACTTATCAACATATTAATGTGATATTTGGAACATAATTAAAGAAAGGGTTCTTAATCAATTCTATTCCATAACTTTTGTCTCAAAGTGACTCTAATTACAGGTAAATCCAGGTAAACTGAGCAAAATGTAAAAATATTAAAATTTTGTTTAAACATCACAATAGAAAATGAATCATCAGCTAATATTCAATTGGGTATGCAACAGAATTTTGATATAGAAGAATTGTGCACATCACTAGATTATCAATAGAATTTAATGCACAGACAAACAGGTGTACCATAAAAGTGAAATACTGGAATTTGTTTTTGAAGAAAACTAAAAAATTAAATACATCAACTAAATGATATATACTCACACACATACATGAATACACAAGAACATATATAATAAAGATTTACAATAGAAATTAAATCAAAACTCGTCACTCACCTTACAGTTAAATTAAAATTACAAGTAAATAAAAAATAAAACGAAGTAAATTTGAAAAATATTTATACAATCTAATCATACATATATACAATATTCACACAATATTTCTATCATGGAAAGTTGTAAAACATCCCACTCTACATACGGCAACATTGCAGAATGTACATTAGAAAGAAGTTTCAACTGGCCATTCACTGGGAGTTTTTCTTTGTGGATAAACATTCACGGCACTGCCTTTTGCGACCCCTGATTTTTTCTAATTTATGGAGATGGACCGAACTCTGGGATATCTCTCTGGCAGGCTTTGCTTTTCCTTCTTGTAGTTATTTTTTTGGAGGAATAACTTGCTCGAAACTGCAGATGGTTGCAGCGCTTGCAAGCCCCTCCTGATTTGGTATATAATATAAATGCATTTACAATGCTCATGTTTACTATACACCAAACCAGGTATCGCCACCATTTATTACCTGGTCTACCAACCAAATAACTCATCATCTGGTTCAGCCGATCTACACTGCCCATGTGCCTGTTATAATCAAGGTTCATAAATGGAGTGCCGTTTTCATCTACACATGGTTGTGCATTGGTAGATGGAAAATTTATTTGCCTCTTGTCTCTATGCAGTTGCTAGCAGATTTCCTTTCTGCTGTTGGATTGTTTCACCTCTTTTAATTTTGCTTTTTTTTATATCCAACAGCAGCCCTTTTCTACTAGCAATTACTGTAGCACACGTATATGTTGTCACAGCTTCTAAATCCACTGCAAGTTTGACCGAACTAAAAAATCGGTCAAAAAATAATATATGGCCTTGGTTATGGTATGGAATTGATAAATTCCAGACCACATTGTACCCTAGGCCATGCTGACTAACATTATTGTCTCTTTTTCCCTGTAGAAAAACTAAATCCACAGCAGTACCCACAGACTTTGATCCTCCATTTCATGGGCTTTCCTGACATATTCTGTTTGTTTACATTCTGCATAATGGTTTGTTTCCACAGTGATCGCTTCAAATAAGCATACTGGAAAAAATAAGAAAAAAAGTCTTAACGGTTGCGCTTCCTGAGAAAGACTATGGGTAGACTCCATCTCCCCAGAAATAAAAACATTTAAAAACTTTTTACTCCATTCCGATGTAAAATCGTCTTTGCTATCGCTGCTTTCAGTTTCTTCAGAATCACTGCTTTCAGTTTCGGATACAGAAATATCCGATTCATTCTTGTACACCACGTGCCTTTGTACCTCATTCATTCTTTTTCTTGATATCTCCATATCTTCCGTTGAAAAACTTTCAAACTCAGAATCACTACTTGATAGCATGAAATTCCTATCCATTTTCAAAGTTGAAAAAAAAATAAGCGTCAAAAAAATGTGGACAAAAATCTCCCAAAATTCACTAATTTCAGATATCATGTTAAACAATGTTGGATACTATAACTCAACTATTTACAAGGTGAAATCACGTGTTTTCACAAATGTACTAATGAGATTTGTGTTCAAATTCACATTTAAATAACAATGGATTTTCTCGGCTGGGTTGGTCTTATAAACCAAAAAATTTTTCAGCCGGGTTGGTATTGAAAGGGTTAATGTTCCATGTCTGAATGATTGCAATATTTCAATCATAAATTCTATTTTTGTGGAACTGGAGTAGGGTGCATCATTTTTATTCTGGTGAACCACAATAGCAAAATAGATTCTAGACCTATGTCTAAATTGTTTCACTGACAAAACTCCAAGCATCTATATCACCATCTGAATATGAAATGTCAAATATATACTTAAATTTTTTAAGTTTTCAGTTTTAACTTGAAAATTTAAAATAAAATTATTTTTATTGAAGAATATAGTTGAAGATATTTATTACAGACAATATTACTCTTTCCATCCTAGTATTTTTCTAACTAGAGAAAACCATTAACAACCAGCTAAGATATTGATGGTTTCAGTTATGTTGCTAACCCTGTGTTGTGTCTGATGTCCACACATGTCTAGTCAACGTACCTGTAAATACTGCTGGATAAGAAAATCTTGCTGTTCTAAGCAGTTGCAATAAAACAGTATTTTGTTAAACTTATATAACTAAATACAATTCCTTTGGGCATATGGGAAACAAAACTACTTCAATGCTTTAATAATTGTCTGAAGGCTGTTTTGCAACATATCTTGTGGTGCCATATTTACCACTGCATTGATATAACTAAAGGATTGTTTTGAAACAACTAGCCTTACTAATTTTTTCAAAATTAGCACTTTTCTTGTTATAATATTTCTAGGTGCAAAAATTTGATTTAACATACCTTTAAACAAATCTTAGCTTAATTATTTAATTATTGAAATTCATTGAAAGAGAATTATTAGAAATGTAAGCAGTTACTTAATATTTTGAGTTATATCATTGAATGTCTAAGAGCAAAAGTTAATTAACTGAATAAGATTGATGCAGTTTCAATCCTACAAGTGCACTGCATTTCTGAGAAGGAACAAAGGGATGTTTAACATGGTACAAAAGACTTAAAAGAGCACTGTATTTTTCATTAAAATGTATAAATACTGAAAAGTATGACAAGCCTTTGCACATTCCATCTACCAAATTTTATTTTAAAGGTTTTGATCTGCCTGAGGCTATGAAGGAGACACCTTAAGATGATGCACAATGGGATTGAACTCAGAATCACATAATCATTTATCTATGCCCCTTCATCAGTGTAATGTATTCAAAATAATAGTACACAGTTGAGTCTTCACTACTTCAGTTTAAACCAGTGGTTCTCAACCGGGATCCACAACTTGGGGGTGGGGGTGGGGTTAAAGTTTGTGCAATGAAATCAGATACCTCTATAATACCCAAAATATTTCAACTATTTTTTTTTATACACTTGATAATAATCAGTTGTAAAAATATAATAGGATTTTTTAAACATTGACTGGTTATGAGAGCTCACCTAAGTAAGATGGCATCTTAAAATTGTTTTTAGAATTACTTTTCTTTGAATTGCATCTTTTTAAATTTATTCCAATTGAAATATTTTTCAAATTTGCTACAGTGATGGAGTTTTACATGTCATCATCATCATCATCATCATCGTTTAACGTCCGCCTTCCATGCTAGCATGGGTTGGACGATTTGACTGAGGACTGGTTAAACCGAATGGCAACACCAGGCTCCAATCTAATTTGGCAGAGTTTCTACAGCTGGATGCCCTTCCTAACGCCAACCACTCAGAGAGTGTAGTGGGTGCTTTTACGTGTCACCCGCACGAAAACGGCCACGCTTGAAATGGTGTCTTTTATGTGCCACCCGCACAAGAGCCAGTCCAGGGGCACTGGCAACGATCTCGCTTGAAAACCCTACAAAGGCCAGTCAGGTGGTATATATATATGTCCGTACGTATTGTCGTCGTCGTTTAACGTCCGCTTTTCATGCTAGCATGGGTTGGACGATTTGACTGAGGACTGGTGAAACCAGATGGCTACACCAGGCTCCAATCTGATTTGACAGTGTTTCTACAGCTGGATGCCCTTCCTAAAGCCCACCACTCAGGGAGTGTAGTGAATGCTTTTACGTGTCACCCGCACGAAGGCCAGTCAGGCGGTACTGGCAAAGGCCACGCTCATCTCGCTCGAGAAAACTCATGTGTCACTCGCACAAGAGCCAGCCCAGGGGCACCAGCAACGATCCCGCTAGAAAAATCCCAGAACCCCACACAAGAGCCAGTTCAGTGGCACCGGCAGCGACCTCGCTCGAAGAAATTTCATGTGTCACCAGCACAGGAGCCAGTCCAGGGGCACTGGCAACGATCTCGCACGAAAGATATCGTGTCGCCCGCACATGAGCCAGTCCAGGGTCACCGGCAGCGATCTCGCTCGAAGAAATTTCATGTGTCACCAGCACAGGAGCCAGTCCAGGGGCACTGGCAAGGATCCCGTCTTGCTCAAGGCATTTCATGTGTCACCCACACAAGAGCCAGCCCAGGGGCACCGGCAACGATCCCGCCCGAAAGATTCCATGTGTCGCCCGCACATGAGCCAGCCCAGGGGCAACGGCAACGATCTCGCTCGAAAGACTTCATGTGTCGCCCACACACGAGCCAGTCCAGGAGCACTGGCAACGATCCCGCTCAAAACATTTCATGTGTCACCCACACAAGAGCCAGTCCAGGGGCACCGGCAACGATCCTGCTCAAAACATTTCATGTGTCACCCGCACAAGAGCCGGCCCAGGGGCGTCGCCGGCACATGAGCCATTCCAGGGGTACTGGCAACGAACCCGCTCAAACATTTCATGTGTCACCCGCACAAGAGTCAGTCCAGGGGCACTGGCAACGATCCCGCTCGAAAGATTCATGTGTCGCCCGCACATGAGCCAGTCCAGGGGCACCGGCTACGATCTCGCTCGAAAAGCCTCATGTGTCACTCGCACAAGAGCCAGTCCATGGGCACTGGCAATGATCTCGCTCGAAAAGCCTCATGTGTCACTCGCACAAGAGCCAGTCCATGGGCACTGGCAATGATCTCGCTCGAAAAGCCTCATGTGTCACTCGCACAAGAGCCAGTCCATGGGCACTGGCAACGATCTCGCACGAAAGATTTCATGTGTCGCCCGCACATGAGCCAGTCCGGGGGCACTGGCAACGATCCCACTCGAAAGATTTCATGTGTCTCTCGCACATGAGCCAGTCTATGGGCACTGGCAACGATCCCGCTCGAAAAACCTCATGTGTCACTCGCACAAGAGCCAGTCCATGGGCACTGGCAACGATCCCGCTCGAAAGATTCATGTGTCGCCCGCACATGAGCCAGTCCAGGTGCACCGGCTACGATCTCGCTCGAAAAGCCTCATGAGTCACTCGCACAAGAGCCAGTCCATGGGCACTGGCAACGATCTCGCACGAAAGATATCATGTGTCGCCCACACATGAGCCAGTCCAGGGCACTGGCAACGATCCCGCTCGAAAGATTTCATGTGTCGCCCGCACATGAGCCAGTCCAGGGGCACTGGCAATGATCCCGCTCGAAAGATTTCATGTGTCTCCCGCACATGAGCCAGTCTATGGGCACTGGCAACGATCCCGCTCGAAACATTTCATGTGTCAACCGCACATGAGCCAGTCCAGGGGCACTGGCAATGATCCCGCTTGAACGATTTCATGTGTCACCCACACATGAGCCAGTCCAGAGGCACCGGCAACGATCTCGCTCGAAAAACCTCATGTGTCACTCGCACAAGAGCCAGTTCATGGGCACTGGCAACGATCTCGCACAAAAGATATCATGTGTCGCCCGCACATGAGCCAGTCCAGGGTCACTGGCAACGATCCCGCTTGAAAAATTTCATGAGTCGCCCGCACATGAGCCAGTCTGAGGGCACTGGCAAACGATCCCGCTCGAAACATTTCATGTGTCACCCGCACATGAGCCAGTCCAGGGGCACTGGCAACGATCCCGCTCGAAAGATTACATGTGTCGCCCGCACATGAGCCAGTCTATGGGCACTGGCAGCGACCTCGCTCGAAAAACCTCATGTGTCACCTGCAAGCCGGCTCAGGGGCACCGGCAACGATCTCGCTCGAAAGATTCATGTGTCGCCCGCACATGAGCCAGTCCGGGGGCACTGGCAATGATCCCGCTCGAAAGATTTCATGTGTCTCCCACACATGAGCCAGTCTATGGGCACTGGCAACGATCCTGCTCGAAAAACCTCATGTGTCACTCGCACAAGAGCCAGTCCATGGGCACTGGCAACGATCTCGCACGAAAGATATCATGTGTCGCTCCCACATGAGCCAGTCCAGGGGCACCGGCAACGATCTCGTTCGAAAAACCTCATGTGTCACTCGCACAAGAGCCAGTCCATGGGCACTGGCAACGATCTCGCACGAAAGATATCATGTGTCGCCCGCACATGAGCCAGTCCAGGGGCACTGGCAAACGATCCCGCTCGAAACATTTCATGTGTCACCCGCACATGAGCCAGTCCGGGGGCACTGGCAAACGATCCCGCTCGAAACATTTCATGTGTCACCCGCACATGAGCCAGTCCAGGGGCACTGGCAACGATCCCGCTCGAAAGATTCATGTGTCGCCCGCACATGAGCCGGTCCAGGGGCACCGGCAACGATCTCGCTCGAAAAACCTCATGTGTCACTCGCACAAGAGCCAGTCCATGGGCACTGGCAACGATCTCGCACGAAAGATTTCATGAGTCGCCTGCACATGAGCCAGTCCAGGGGCACTGGCAAACGATCCCGCTCGAAACATTTCATGTGTCACCCGCACATGAGCCAGTCCGGGGGCACTGGCAAACGATCCCGCTCGAAACATTTCATGTGTCACCCGCACATGAGCCAGTCCAGGGGCACTGGCAACGATCCTGCTCGAAAGATTCATGTGTCGCCCGCACATGAGCCAGTCCAGGGGCACCGGCAACGATCTCGCTCGAAAAACCTCATGTGTCACTCGCACAAGAGCCAGTCCATGGGCACTGGCAACGATCTCGCACGAAAGATATCATGTGTCGCCCGCACATGAGCCAGTCCGAGGGCACTGGCAAACGATCCCGCTCGAAACATTTCATGTGTCACCCGCACATGAGCCAGTCCAGGGGCACTGGCAACGATCCCGCTCGAAAGATTACATGAGCCAGTCTATGGGCACTGGCAGCGACCTCGCTCGAAAAACCTCATGTGTCACCTGCAAGCCGGCCCAGGGGCACCGGCAACGATCTCGCTCGAAAGATTCATGTGTCGCCCGCACATGAGCCAGTCCGGGGGCACTGGCAACGATCCCGCTCGAAAGATTTCATGTGTCACTCGCACAAGAGCCAGTCCATGGGCACTGGCAACGATCTCGCACGAAAGATATCATGTGTCGCCCACACATGAGCCAGTCCAGGGGCACCGGCAACGATCTCGCTCGAAAGATTTCATGAGTCGCCCGCACAAGAGCCAGTCCAGGGGCACTGGCAACGATCCCGCTCGAAAGATTACATGTGTCGCCCGCACATGAGCCAGTCCAGGGGCACTGGCGATGATCCCGCTTGAACGATTTCATGTGTCACCCGCACATGAGCCAGTCCAGGGGCACTGGCAACGATCCCGCTCGAAAAACCTCATGTGTCACTCGCACAAGAGCCAGTCCATGGGCACTGGCAACGATCCCGCTCGAAAGATTTCATGTGTCGCCCGCACATGAGCCAGTCCGGGGGCACTGGCAAACGATCCCGCTCGAAAAAGCCTTATGTGTCACCCGCACAAGAGCCAGTCCAGGGGCACTGGCAACGATCCCGCTCGAAAGATTACAAGTGTCGCCCGCACATGAGCCAGTCCGGGGGCACTGGCAGCGACCTCGCTCGAAAAACCTCATGTGTCACCCGCAAGCCAGCCCAGGGGCACCGGCAACGATCTCGCTCAAAAGATTTCATGTGTCGCCCGCACATGAGCCAGTCCAGGGGTACTGGCAACGATCCCGCTTGAGCGATTTCATGTGTCGCCCGCACATGAGCCAGTCCAGGGGCACCGGCAACGATCTCGTTCGAAAAACCTCATGTGTCACTCGCACAAGAGCCAGTCCATGGGCACTGGCAACGATCTCGCACGAAAGATATCATGTGTCGCCCGCACATGAGCCAGTCCAGGGGCACTGGCAAACGATCCCGCTCGAAACATTTCATGTGTCACCCGCACATGAGCCAGTCCGGGGGCACTGGCAAACGATCCCGCTCGAAACATTTCATGTGTCACCCGCACATGAGCCAGTCCAGGGGCACTGGCAACGATCCCGCTCGAAAGATTCATGTGTCGCCCGCACATGAGCCGGTCCAGGGGCACCGGCAACGATCTCGCTCGAAAAACCTCATGTGTCACTCGCACAAGAGCCAGTCCATGGGCACTGGCAACGATCTCGCACGAAAGATTTCATGAGTCGCCTGCACATGAGCCAGTCCAGGGGCACTGGCAAACGATCCCGCTCGAAACATTTCATGTGTCACCCGCACATGAGCCAGTCCGGGGGCACTGGCAAACGATCCCGCTCGAAACATTTCATGTGTCACCCGCACATGAGCCTGTCCAGGGGCACTGGCAACGATCTCGCTCGAAAAACCTCATGTGTCACTCGCACAAGAGCCAGTCCATGGGCACTGGCAACGATCTCGCACGAAAGATATCATGTGTCACCCGCACATGAGCCAGTCCAGGGGCACTGGCAACGATCCCGCTCGAAAGATTACATGAGCCAGTCTATGGGCACTGGCAGCGACCTCGCTCGAAAAACCTCATGTGTCTCCTGCAAGCCGGCCCGGGGGCACCGGCAACGATCTCGCTCGAAAGATGCATGTGTCGCCCGCACATGAGCCAGTCCGGGGGCACTGGCAACGATCCCGCTCGAAAGATTTCATGTGTCTCCCGCACATGAGCCAGTCTATGGGCACTGGCAACGATCCCGCTCGAAAAACCTCATGTGTCACTCGCACAAGAGCCAGTCCATGGGCACTGGCAACGATCTCGCACGAAAGATATCATGTGTCGCCCACACCTGAGCCAGTCCAGGGGCACCGGCAACGATCTCGCTCGAAAGATTTCATGAGTCGCCCGCACAAGAGCCAGTCCAGGGGCACTGGCAACGATCCCGCTCGAAAGATTACATGTGTCGCCCGCACATGAGCCAGTCCAGGGGCACTGGCAACGATCTCGCACGAAAGATTTCATGAGTCGCCTGCACATGAGCCAGTCCAGGGGCACTGGCAAACGATCCCGCTCGAAACATTTCATGTGTCACCCGCACATGAGCCAGTCCGGGGGCACTGGCAAACGATCCCGCTCGAAACATTTCATGTGTCACCCGCACATGAGCCTGTCCAGGGGCACTGGCAACGATCTCGCTCGAAAAACCTCATGTGTCACTCGCACAAGAGCCAGTCCATGGGCACTGGCAACGATCTCGCACGAAAGATATCATGTGTCGCCCGCACATGAGCCAGTCCGAGGGCACTGGCAAACGATCCCGCTCGAAACATTTCATGTGTCACCCGCACATGAGCCAGTCCAGGGGCACTGGCAACGATCCCGCTCGAAAGATTACATGAGCCAGTCTATGGGCACTGGCAGCGACCTCGCTCGAAAAACCTCATGTGTCTCCTGCAAGCCGGCCCAGGGGCACCGGCAACGATCTCGCTCGAAAGATTCATGTGTCGCCCGCACATGAGCCAGTCAGGGGGCACTGGCAACGATCCCGCTCGAAAGATTTCATGTGTCTCCCGCACATGAGCCAGTCTATGGGCACTGGCAACGATCCCGCTCGAAAAACCTCATGTGTCACTCGCACAAGAGCCAGTCCATGGGCACTGGCAACGATCTCGCACGAAAGATATCATGTGTCGCCCACACATGAGCCAGTCCAGGGGCACCGGCAACGATCTCGCTCGAAAGATTTCATGAGTCGCCCGCACAAGAGCCAGTCCAGGGGCACTGGCAACGATCCCGCTCGAAAGATTACATGTGTCGCCCGCACATGAGCCAGTCCAGGGGCACTGGCGACGATCCCGCTTGAACGATTTCATGTGTCCCCCGCACATGAGCCAGTCCAGGGGCACTGGCAACGATCCCGCTCGAAAAACCTCATGTGTCACTCGCACAAGAGCCAGTCCATGGGCACTGGCAACGATCTCGCACGAAAGATATCATGTGTCGCCCACACATGAGCCAGTCCTGGGGCACTGGCAACGATCCCGCTCGAAAGATTTCATGTGTCGCCCGCACATGAGCCAGTCCGAGGGCACTGGCAAACGATCCCGCTCGAAACATTTCATGTGTCACCCGCACATGAGCCAGTCCAGGGGCACTGGCAACGATCCCGCTCGAAAGATTACATGAGCCAGTCTACGGGCACTGGCAGCGACCTCGCTCGAAAAACCTCATGTGTCACCTGCAAGCCGGCCCAGGGGCACCGGCAACGATCTCGCTCGAAAGATTCATGTGTCGCCCGCACATGAGCCAGTCCGGGGGCACTGGCAACGATCCCGCTCGAAAGATTTCATGTGTCTCCCGCACATGAGCCAGTCTATGGGCACTGGCAACGATCCCGCTCGAAAAACCTCATGTGTCAATCGCACAAGAGCCAGTCCATGGGCACTGGCAACGATCTCGCACGAAAGATATCATGTGTCGCCCACACATGAGCCAGTCCAGGGGCACCGGCAACGATCTCGCTCGAAAGATTTCATGAGTCGCCCGCACAAGAGCCAGTCCAGGGGCACTGGCGACGATCCCGCTTGAACGATTTCATGTGTCACCCGCACATGAGCCAGTCCAGGGGCACTGGCAACGATCCCGCTCGAAAAACCTCATGTGTCACTCGCACAAGAGCCAGTCCATGGGCACTGGCAACGATCTCGCACGAAAGATATCATGTGTCGCCCACACATGAGCCAGTCCTGGGGCACTGGCAACGATCCCGCTCGAAAGATTTCATGTGTCGCCCGCACATGAGCCAGTCCGGGGGCACTGGCAAACGATCCCGCTCGAAAAAGCCTTATGTGTCACCCGCACATGAGCCAGTCCAGGGGCACTGGCAACGATCCCGCTCGAAAGATTACATGAGCCAGTCTACGGGCACTGGCAGCGACCTCGCTCGAAAAACCTCATGTGTCACCTGCAAGCCGGCCCAGGGGCACCGGCAACGATCTCGCTCGAAAGATTCATGTGTCGCCCGCACATGAGCCAGTCCGGGGGCACTGGCAACGATCCCGCTCGAAAGATTTCATGTGTCTCCCGCACATGAGCCAGTCTATGGGCACTGGCAACGATCCCGCTCGAAAAACCTCATGTGTCACTCGCACAAGAGCCAGTCCATGGGCACTGGCAACGATCTCGCACAAAAGATATCATGTGTCGCCCACACATGAGCCAGTCCAGGGGCACCGGCAACGATCTCGCTCGAAAGATTTCATGAGTCGCCCGCACAAGAGCCAGTCCAGGGGCACTGGCGACGATCCCGCTTGAACGATTTCATGTGTCACCCGCACATGAGCCAGTCCAGGGGCACTGGCAACGATCCCGCTCGAAAAAGCCTTATGTGTCACCCGCACAAGAGCCAGTCCAGGGGCACTGGCAACGATCCCGCTCGAAAGATTACAAGTGTCGCCCGCACATGAGCCAGTCCGGGGGCACTGGCAGCGACCTCGCTCGAAAAACCTCATGTGTCACCCGCAAGCCAGCCCAGGGGCACCGGCAACGATCTCGCTCAAAAGATTTCATGTGTCGCCCGCACAAGAGCCAGTCCAGGGGCACTGGCGACGATCCCGCTTGAACGATTTCATGTGTCACCCGCACATGAGCCAGTCCAGGGGCACTGGCAACGATCCCGCTCGAAAAACCTCATGTGTCACTCGCACAAGAGCCAGTCCATGGGCACTGGCAACGATCTCGCACGAAAGATATCATGTGTCGCCCACACATGAGCCAGTCCTGGGGCACTGGCAACGATCCCGCTCGAAAGATTTCATGTGTTGCCCGCACATGAGCCAGTCCGGGGGCACTGGCAAACGATCCCGCTCGAAAAAGCCTTATGTGTCACCCGCACAAGAGCCAGTCCAGGGGCACTGGCAACGATCCCGCTCGAAAGATTACAAGTGTCGCCCGCACATGAGCCAGTCCGGGGGCACTGGCAGCGACCTCGCTCGAAAAACCTCATGTGTCACCCGCAAGCCAGCCCAGGGGCACCGGCAACGATCTCGCTCAAAAGATTTCATGTGTCGCCCGCACATGAGCCAGTCCAGGGGCACTGGCAACGATCCCGCTTGACCGATTTCATGTGTCACCCGCACATGAGCCAGTCCAGGGGCACTGGCAATGATCCCGCTCGAAAAACCTCATGTGTCACTCGCACAAGAGCCAGTCCATGGGCACTGGCAACAATCTCGCACGAAAGATATCATGTGTCGCCCACACATGAGCCAGTCCAGGGGCACTGGCAACGATCCCGCTCGAAAGATGACAAGTGTCGCCCGCACATGAGCCAGTCTGGGGGCACTGGCAGCGACCTTGCTCGAAATACCTCATGTGTCACCCGCAAGCCAGCCCAGGGGCACCGGCAACGATCTCGCTCGAAAGATTTCATGTGTCGCCCGCACATGAGCCAGTCCAGGGGCACCGGCAACGATCTCGCTCGAAAAACCTCATGTGTCACTCGCACAAGAGCCAGTCCATGGGCACTGGCAACGATCTCGCACGAAAGATATCATGTGTCGCCCGCACATGAGCCAATCCAGGGGCACTGGCAACGATCCCGCTCGAAAGATTTCATGTGTCGCCCGCACATGAGCCAGTCCAGGGTCACTGGCAACGATCTTGCACGAAAAGATAAAAATCACAATTTCTTACAAGCATTTAAATTTATGAAATTTTAGTCAATCAAAAGCCTCCATTGCCATCATACTAGTGTGTCTATGTGATTTCAACTTGCTTGAAATAGCGGCCATATCTTCCTTAAACTACATCTTAAAGGCAAAGTGGATGAAACATTGTGCCACAGCACCTTATATTTCCTTGCATGAGGGAGGCCCTAGTGCTTTTCACTTGTTAGTGTTATTAATAACATTTAAATTACAGCCAGTCTGCACTGATGTAATCTTTTATTGAATTTACAACCCTTTAAACACTGGGCACCATACATTGATATTAAATGTACTTTCTCTCGTATGATAAAATTGTAAACGAAGTTTAAAGAAAAAGGTGGTGCTGGAGAAAGAATTGGTTATCAATGTTATTGTATAAAGTGTAATTGATGGAATTCTTTCTCCATCCATAAATTTTTTTGCAATTTTAGAAGAAAAGTTTTTTAATATCAATCTGTTTTAATGGTCATGAATTCAATGAAAGATTACACCTGTGGAGATAAACTTTAATTTAGATGCTATTAATAACAAAACAAATGGAAAGCATTTGAACCTGCTTCGTGCAAGGAAATACATGGTTCTGTGGCATAATGTTTCATGTATTTTGTTTTTTAAACATTAAAGAAGATTAGGCTGCTATTTTCTAGCAGATTGAGACCATATAAAGGTATCATTATTGTTGTCTGTACTGATCTCATGATACACACCAATATGTTGACAATGGAGGCTTCCGATTGGTTGAAATTACATAATTTTAAATGCTTGTAACTATTATTAATTTTTAGAAAAAGGAAAATGAATTTTCATTATCAGCAAGAAAAACTACAACAATATTATATTTATTTAAAAAATATATTGAGCTGAAAATTCAACTTCAAGTGTTTAGAGGAAATTCAACAGGACCTTCTGCCTTTCTAGAGAAAAAAAACTCAACTGATTTTGATATTGACTCCAAGCTTAAATGAGATTGGTGTTCTGACCACAGTTTTATGCTGTCATACTTTTTATCTGGGAATGCTGTCCTTTAAATGGGTACTGGTCAGTATGTTTTGTTTGTTTTGTGAAGGGAAGTGTGCAAAAAGCATACTATGAAGCATTCTGTAAGAATTGTGATGTTGTTTGATAGTGAGATGGAGTTCAGATGCATATGGTTGAATAGAAATAAATTAAGTGATGCAATGAATGGAAAGTGGAACACTTGTGTGCTGAGAGGGTAGCTGGGCATTAATGGTATTAGCCAATGTAAGCAGGAAAGGTGCTTGTGTTGGTATGGACGTGTCATGTGAATGGAAATCAACCAAATGTAAAAGTAGGGTGTTGAGAGTAAAAGGAATTTGTGGTAAAAGTGGAATCTATGGAAAGAAATGAAGTCAAGTCTGAGAATGTTTAACTTCATAGATAACAGACAGTTGAGAGAGCTAATGACAGCACAGAAGAATAGTTGTTATAATGATCATGATCACTGCTGTTATCATTATCATCATTATCTTGTCACTGTTGTAAGCAACAACATTGATGAGGAATCTGTTGGCTTGTAGTTCAATTCCACCTATAGGAAAAGCAACAGATTGCATCCTGTGCAGGGGAAGGTTTTTTTTTGTACTTACTACGGAGACTGGGGATAATACTTGTTCATTGAACTGTGAAGGTCCACAAAAGGAAACAATATCTATGTTTTTACTCCACTACAAGACCAAGAATAAATACCTTAATGCTGTATTGTTTTCTGCCACTTCATCACCTTGCCATTCGGAAGGCACCTTTTGAATAATGATAGCTGGAAAAGAAATGACTGATGTGGTAGTTCTAGGATGAATTCCACTGGGTTAAACATTTTTGTCTGTTGGTTCAGACACTTAATATCTCACTTTCAACATTATATTCTGGCAAAGAGCACAAACTTACATGGTGTAGTTAAAGAGAAATCTGGAAGAAAATAATTGATGAAAAGCAAGTCTAAAAGACCTAGTATTCAACTTTACAGTAATTATAGTAGTAAATATGAAAT
Organism: Octopus bimaculoides; assembly: GCF_046866305.1. Taxonomy (NCBI): domain Eukaryota; kingdom Metazoa; phylum Mollusca; class Cephalopoda; order Octopoda; family Octopodidae; genus Octopus; species Octopus bimaculoides. Next base: position 57,608,874 of record NC_142933.1, on the reverse strand, counting down.
TTAGTTTCATCCATTTATATCTAACTAGCAGAGATACCCGGTGTTGCCCTTGTTACATGCAATTGAAGGATGAGACTTTTCTCTTATCTTTTCTGTAAGGAACTGGAATACATATGATTCGAATTTCATCAAAATTGCACATGAGGGCTCTTTCCCTCTTTACACACCCTAAAAAAATTCTAATCATGAGACATGTATCCCATACTGTTGATCTTTATGTGCATATTCCAAAATTTCAGTCTTCTGGAACCTGTAAAAAGGATTTTGCTCCTGAAAAATGGAGCTCATGGGGGGTGTTAATGTCAGCCAGAGAAGTTGAATTGTTGGGAATGTTTTTAACTTGGGTCTTATAGTATGCCTGTATATATGTGAGAGTATAGTTTCACTTTAATAGTTTCAGTATGAAATTGAAAGTATTTGAAATTACAGTAGCAACATGTTATTGTTTCACTTTTGACAGGTAATACTGAAATAGTGGAATAGTTTCAGTGTTAAAGTGAGAGTATCTGACATTACAGTAGAGTGATGTTATTGTTTCACTTTTGACACGTAATATTGAAATAGTGGAGGAGATATACTGAATTTACTACAGTGAAACTATACTCTCACATATATACAGGCATACATACATATATATATACATACATGCATATATATATCTGCACGGCACCTGCCCAAGATGCCACACTGCGACTGAACCTAGTATGAGAAGGACATCCTGATAAAGGATATGAAGCATGGAAGAGTAGACATTACAGTTGTATACATATATACATACACACATAAAATACTTATCTAAACCAATCAATCAATGAATCTATCTATCTATCTTTATACACATGCATGTGTGTGTATACACACACACACACACACACACACACACTCATACACACACACACACACACACACACACACACACACACACACACACACACACACACACATAGTGTTATGGACCCTGTAAAAAGGATTTTGCTCCTGAAAAATGGAGCTCTTGGAGCTGAAAAATGACAGGATATGTTAACTTGTATGTTAACATATTGTATATGTCACTCTAAGCTTTTTATGTTTTCTATATTTTTATTCCTTCCTCTTTATGTACAACAAACATCCTGATGAAGGGAGTGTCTAATCTCTAATATGAGTACAACACCATATTAATAGACACATCTCAGAAACGGTCCGTAGATGTATACTTTTAACTTAACTTTTATGTTATACTTTTTTTTTTTCTATCCTGTCCTAATGTACACGTTTTTAATATAATACATGTAAATTTATAACTTCATCATACCGTATATATTTACCCATTATATATTATATCATAATGTACGTTTATATATCGTAATGTTTTAATTTAAATTCTTATATTCTTATACAATTTGGTAATTATGCATGTTTATAAATATTTTTAAATAAACATTTTGAACATTCATGATATTTCTAAAGTTTATGTCGTTGTATTTGCTTGTCTTTTTACCGTACCTTTTAGACACTTTAGAGACTGAAAACTATAAATTTATTTATTGATTCTTGAAGGAATTGAGCACACATATTATATCTTGCGTTGGACATATGGTATTGTTTCTGTGGTTTTCCACCCTTATGTATCCATTTTTACTATAAGATGAATTCTAGCTCATGCTGAGCACTTCAACTCTAGCCCGTCTTTATGTATTGTTGTATTAACAATACATAATTATACAAAAATTACAGATTATATATATATATATATATATATATATATATATATATATATATATATATATATATATATATATATGTATATATATACATACACATATGTATATATATATATACATGTATATGGATACATTTGTGCAGATATATATATGCATGTATGTATATATGTATGTATGCCTGTATATATGTGAGAGTATAGTTTCAGTGTAGTAGATTCAGTATGAAAATGAAACCATTAAAGTGAAAGTATTTGACATGAGTGTTTTTGTTTCACTTTTGACACGTAATACTTAAATAGTGGAGGAGATATTATGTTGCTGTGAGCTCGAACTATGCAAGAAATGAAACAAATTTTTTGACTAAAACACAACCGGGACCCTAAGTAAGGCATGTATAAAATTTGAATGAAATTGGTTGTGTAGTTCTGGAGTTTTAGGGATTCACACAGACACACAGACATACATTCTCATTTATATATATATATATATATATAGAGTATAGTTCACTCTGACTTATGTTATTGATAAAATAAAATAAACTCCAAGCTTGTTGATTTAGGCCAGGTCTTCAGTCTGAAGATAACTTCCTTCCTTCTTCCCACCAATTTCTGAAGCTCTGAAAAGTGTTCTGGATGCTGTCCCTCTTCTTAAACAATAAAAAAAAATCTCATAGCCTTCACTTATAAACGAATATGGCTTGATAGCACATGTCATGCTTTTGTTAAGTGTCTTAGGGGCTTACATAGTTGTGATCAGACATAGACACTATCTCAGTCCTCCCACCCTTGATCCAGCAAAACAACTAGGATGTTGTAGCTGGAGGCAGAGAAGGCTGTACCAGTACTCAGCTGCTATTTATTTCAGCTGAGTGGACTGGATGCAATGCACTCTTTGCTTCAGGAATTAAAACCATGACCTTATGATTGTGGGCCCAACACCTTAACTACTGCATTCACCCAGTAGAATTACTTCTCTCAACATATGCAGCTACCTATATCCTGAAATATTCTCATCATCAACATCAAATCAATGAGAGAGTCAGTACATGATTACTCAAGAAGGATATGTTGAACAGATAGGATGTCACAGCTGAAACACTTTTGATCACAGAGCTGATCTGTGGCTAAACAGTAATAACATCACATTACCAAAACCAATGAATTGGCTACCGCTTTTTCATTTTGCTGAGTTTTAACCTACAGTCATCTTGCTTTACCTCTACACTCTCTCTCCTTTTCTCTTTCATTCTCTATTCCTTTTTATATTTATTTCTTCCCTTTACATCTGTATTTCATATGCATACAAGCATGCTTATATTTTTTACTTGTTTCAATTATTGAACTGCATACTGGGCCACTGCTTTGAAGGGCTTTAGTGAGACAAATCAACCCCATACTTATGCTTTTTTTTTCTTATCTGGAACATATTCTATAAATTTCTTTTGCTGAGCTGCTAAATTATGGGGATATAAACAAATCAACACCAGTAGTCAAGCAGTGGGAGGGTGCAGAATGACAAACACAAGCACAGATATATATATATATATTGAGTTATTACTAGTAAATAATATTAGCGGCCATCCAAAGCATGAACTGTGCAGGCAAGTTTAGGAACATATATGGATATATTTATACATATAATATAATTATTGTACTGGGAAGTACCAGCTTTGCAGATGAACTCTGAAACCATGGAGAGCTCACTTATTTAAAACAAGCATGGTATATACACACACAATGGGCTTCTACACAATTTATTTCCCCCTACCAAATTCACTCACAAGGCATTGGTCACTTGATTTTTTTTTTTTTAGATGGATCTATTTTCTATATCTATGAATTACATGGATTGGTTTAATAAATTAAATTTTCATCACTTTCTTCATTAGACATAACTTTCTCATTGGTCTGCACAATGAGCAGCCCAGCCTCACAAACCTTCTCAGGCTCCCTTTGCATTTGGAAATAATTCATTTCTAAAAAAAGTAACCAAGCAGCAACCAGGAGTATGTATTCAGTGTGTGCTATTAATAAACTTTTATGCTATTTTCTTTGATTTCTGTATGTAATTTTTTGTATGATTGTAGTAATCTCCCAGCAAGCTGATTCTGAAATTCAGGTTTGATTTCATTTCAATTACTCCATATGTCTGTGATTTACAGTCTAGTTAATCGGCTGTTCAGTAAATAATACTTTAACTTAACTTATTACATACTTACTACATGATCATAAAGCACTTGGTGGTGACTCAGAAACTTATTAATCCTTACATGATTTTTTTATTGAAAGCATCTGCTATAAGTCAATAAGGCATTGGACAACCTGTTTCATATCTTGTGCTGAAGTGTATTATTTCACAGCCCAAATACTTCACTGTTAAATGGCTCAATGCATCTAGCTGTATTTCAGTAGAGTAGGGCAGCAGTACTCAAACTGACAAATACCATGCCTTACCTACCAAAAGATTAGTAAAATCTTTTTCAACCTCTTAATAAGACAAAACAGAATTTACACATCCATAATTCTTTTTTATTTGCCATGGTATTAGTAAGTTCAAAAAGTTTAAATTTATCTTAATTTTATTAAATATGACAGCAATTCAAAGCACGGTATCTTTCCCAATAACTTTGTAACTATGTTACCCGTATAGTCAACCAGGTGATACATGGAGTCATACAATGACTGGTGTAACAGCACCGTAGTCAACTGCTACAAAAGTAAAGGTGATGCATTAGATAGGCATAACTACAGAGGTATCAAATTGTTGGACCAGGTGATGAAAGTCACTAATTAGGGAGAGACTCCAGATGAGATGCAGTTTGGGTCTGTGTCAGGAAGAAGCACCACTGCTGCTACATTTCTGGTAAGACAGCTGCAGGAGCAATTCCAAGCCAAAGATAAACGTCTGTACTTGGCTTTCATTGACATGGAGAAAGCCTTTGACATAGTACCCTGATCCCATATTTGGTGGTCAATGCAGAAACTAGGGATATCACAAATCCCTTCAGGTAGATGCCCTGCTGGATCTGTAGAAAAGACATAGGTAGAAATTCCATAAGATGTATCCTGTGTAAGCTATAGACACATGGGGTGCAGCAATATCAAAGGAAGACTAACTGGGAAGATAGTTTTTGTGTGTGGCAGATGCACAGGGGTAATAAACACCAAAGATGTACAGAGAACAGATACCATCACATGCTAGAGGGAAAAACTAGTAGTTGATAGCTTTTGTTACTTAGGTGACCAAGTCAGTAGTGGGAGTGGATACTCTGAGAGTGTAGCTACTAGAATAAGAATAGCCTGGACAAAGTTCAGAGAGCTCCTACTTCTGCTAGTAACAAAGGGCCTCTTGCTCAGAGTGAAAGGTAGATTGTGTGATGCATGTGTGCAAACAGCCATGCTTCATGGTAATGAAACATGGGCTGTGACTGCTGAGGACATGCATAGGCTTGAAAGAAATGAAGCTACTATGCTCTGCTGGATGTGTAATGTCAGTGTGCATACACAACAGAGTGTAAGTGCCCTGAGAGAAAAGTTGGACATAAGAAGCATCAGATGTGGTGTGCAAGATGTGGATGAGGACAGCTGTGTGAAGTGTCACACCCTAACAGTGGAGGAAACCTGTGGAAGAGGTAGACTCAGGAAGACTTGAGATGAGGTGGTGAAGCTTGACCTTTGAACATTGTGCCTCACAGAAGCAATGACAAGCAACCGAGACCTTTGGAGATATGCTGTGCTTGAGAAGACCCGGCAAGCCAAGTGAGATTGTAGCTGTGGCCAATGCCAGCGTCATATAACCGGCCTGTTTAAAAGTACCCTTCAATCATCGGGCAATATCTTGTGCTTAAGAAGACCTGTTGAGTCAAGTGAAATCGTTGTCATGGCTGATGCCAGTGCTAGTGGCACGTAAAAAGCACCATTTGAGCATGGTCAATGCCAGTGCTGCCTGATTGGCCCCTGTGCCAGTGGCATGTAAAAAGCACTCTCAGAGTGGTTGTTGTTAGTATGGGCATCCAGCTGTAGAAACCTTGCCAAAACAGATTGGAGCCTGGTGCAGCTTCCTGGCTTGCCAGTCCTCAGTAAAACCATTCAACCCATGCCAGCATGGAAAGTGGATATTAAACAATGATGATGATGCATCAATGTAATGAAGATGATGTATTATCATTTTTTTAATTCTTTAAACTGATAAGTTGAGAGTTTGGGGAATTATATGAATTTTAAACTCAGGCTACAAATGCTCTTGGTATAATGACCACAATATCTCCTCTCACTTAATTTTCTGTCCCTTTTCTTCCAAGTCTATGAGAAACCATTATTATATATCATCAAGGAAAGGTTAGATTTATGATAAATAATAGTATAGGTGGTGTAGGGGTGATTCAAAACCAAACCACTAGGTAACCAGTGAGACACTATGACTGAACCACAATAGTTTCATGTGATTGGTCTATGAGACAACCAATCAGTATCAATCTTCTTGTACCCTATAAAAAATGCCATTTTAGCGCCTAAACTCTTTGCAGAATGCTGAGTTATATGTATCTCCATTCTTACCACATCTTGATGGTTCTAAACATTTGTGCAGACAACTCCAAGTTCCAAAACAGACAATGTTTCACAAGTAACTTCTTCGAAAGTAGCACAATTTTTCCTTCTCTCCCAGTCTGTAATTATTGCTGTTAGTAACTGTAGCTGGTTGGCACAGTTTTTCTTTATGTGCAACAGTAAATTCTTCTGTTAAATGTTCATGGGTGTTGTTCACTTACTTCTTGCAGCCAAAAAACATTTTTATTCATTAAAACAACCATTAATAAAACAGAACAATCACCATGACTTTGGCAACACAGCCAATAACAACCCATGACAGTGGTATTTCTTTACACAAGTAAGATGTTTGTCTATTGTAGGTTTTGCCCATCAGAGGATTTTAGTTTGGCATTGCAGACTAATTACAGTGTTTCTACTGTTTACACTAAAGAAACAAATTACTATTTCTCTCTATCATTGTTGTTGTTATCTGACTGAACAAGTCTATGATCAAAAATATTCCAGCTGTGACCATTCCACTTTTTTTATGTGTAGGGAACCAAGGGATCTCAAGTTAACTTGCAGGAGACTTGATTGAAATTGAGTGGAAAGCATGGAGTGAGAGAACTAAAAAGAAAAGAAAAACAAATGTATGAAGAAATAAGATTTAGAAGTGGGCAAATGTCTAAAGTTAAAAAAAAGAATAAGAATAAAGAAAAGGAGAGGGGTAAGAGTGGGGAAAAACTTGTTTAAATTGAAGCTGACTAGAGGAAGGTCTTTGTGAATATAAGGCTGGGGTCATTTACTGTCTTTAAAATCTTCAAACTGTTTCAGCTTCAAAGCTGCAGTCATGCTGGGGCACCACCGATGTATGTCAACTTTAAATAAATAAATATTTTTGCACCCATGTATATACATTTAAACAGAATTGAAGAAAATACAAAGGAAGAATTTTAGAGGTAAAATTGCCAGGAGAAGAGAAAGAAAAAATGTAGGGGTGGTAGTAAATTGAAATTTGTTGAAGAGAAAGACAGGAAGGTGGGAGCTAAAGTTTCTGGTCAATAGGGGAACACAGGTAAATTGGTGGTTTATCACTTAACAGCAAAATTATGCATAGACATATTAGCATGCACATGCATATTTTCTCTGTGCACCTGTAGTATCCTAGAGATGTGCATGCACGCATAAGTGCCTGCATATGTTCATATGCAGTAGGAAGATGCAGGGCGATCCTGAGGTTAAAAAAAGGTTGTCAGTTATATGTACATAAAAGAGCTGCAGGTGGGGCTGGAGGAATAGTTAGGGAATAACAGATGGGATGCTATTATTTGTACTTTGAGAATGTGTTACATAGTTGGTATTTACAATTAAAAATTGGATGGTTTCATTCATTCAGGCAATTGGTGGATTGCATAATAGAAAAAACTTCCACAATGCATAGACTACATTTGTTGTTATAAACATTATACAGTTTGGCAAGGGTAACTATGAACCATTCTAAATTATATAGAATTGAGTTTTGTTTTAGGTTATGAATTAGCTGAGATAAAGAAGTGCTGTTAGTTCTTGCTTGGAATTTGAAGCTAGAATAGTGATTACCCACTTTGACCTTCAAGGTGGTGCTGCAAGAGCCAATGTATACATAATTGAAATTCTCAGTTGATATTATGCATTTGAATGCAATATTAATATTTTTTGTGAGGCATCTATTATCTAGCCATGAACTATAAAATACCTGTTTTCAGCTTATTGAACTTCAATATGAGAAAAATTTACAACCAATACACTACAGTAATAATGTAAATAAATCAGTAAACTACTATTGTTCCTGAAAACTGCTTTTTATACCTTCTATGGATTGCTTAAAGCTTACTAACTTCCTACACCTGGATCCTTGGATCTTACATTTACATATCAATATTCAATGACACCTCTACTATTCCTCATGTTGGGGTGAGAGTAATAGTAGGCATAGAGATGGTGAGGGCAGTAGTAGATTGACGGTTGTGATGGTAATGGGGCAATAGTAATTGTATGAGCTGTAGTTGTGATAGAGGCGACAATGATGGTGGTGGTGGTGGTGGTGGTGGTAGTGGTAGCTGAGGCAGTCAGGGATGATGGTGATAGTAAGCGATCTGAAAGATAGTGGCGATGGTAGTGGAGAGGAAGGCAGCGAAGTCAAAGATATTGATGGTAGTGGCATCAGAAATCTGAATGGTGTGTGTATGGCAGTTGTGGTGGCAATGGTGGTGGTTGAAAACAATCAACAGAAACAGAGAGAGAGAGAGAGAGAGAGAGAGAGAGAGAGAAAGAAAGAGGTTAGATAGAAAAAAATTGTGCTGATCCCTGAATGGAAAGACTAAATATGTTGTTTATCATGCAGCTTTGCAATAAGTTCCAAGTCGACAAATTATATCATTGTTTTGAGGAAAATTGTCCATTGCTTGAAAAATATTGGTCAAGATTAATAAAATTTGATATGTACTCAATGCATGAAGTGTCATTGTTGGGCCCAAGGCCAAATGAAGAGCCCTCCAAAGGAGCTAGGTTAAAAGCCACCCGATAGCACCTGGTAGTGCTATAGGAATGCATTACCTGTTCGAGAAAAATTGTCCAGACACGGCATTCCAGTGTCAACGGCATGCCCAAGGTGTGGGCAGGATGAGGAAACTGTCCTGCATGCCCTTGTATAGTGTCTGGAGATTTCAGGTTTGATAATTTACGTTGAACACATGTTGTCGTATCTGGGAAGAGTACAGCTGTCAGCTGAGTCTGTGATAAAGATTGTACCACCAACTGGATTTTCAAAGGAAGGTGAGGCATGTTTTCTTTGTACAGTCACTGTTATGAAAGAGTGTGTTTGGAGAACGAGAATGAAAGGAGTAGCAACAGGAACCTTTATCTATGGCCCCAGCTTGCTGTATTTCTTTAGATATCATCTGAAGAGCAAGATAGTGCTGGAGAGAAAACATCTGTCACGAAGCATATATGAGGAAAGATGGAAGGATGCCCCTGACTCCCCTCCCCTAACAAAGAAAACAATAACTACACATGCAGATACACAGAAAAAAGTTCCCCATTCCACTCCCAAATTGAAACCCTCAACCCCCCCCCCAACAAAAAGGAAAATATATCAAATACAATGAAAAAAAACAGGTAATAACTAGTATTTTTGCTAGTTACTGAGGAGTGTTTGTGTACAAACGAATACAAGACATGCCAGCCAATATTCAGATGGCAAGAATAATCGATGAAGAATTATATGAGTCGATAAAAAAGAGATACCCAAATGATATATTGGATGTAACAAAAGAAGTGGTCTGGTAAAAACTAGAACTTAACCCAGAGAGAAAATTAGTGCAGCCACTCCACTAAATGTGGTTTTATTCAGAAAAAGCTTGGATGTACAGGTAAGTACAGTCTTTCTGGACCCAGGAGGTAGGCTGGTCGTCCTAGATGTGACACACATAAGTAAGCAGTCGTTCAGGTTGGGAGCTGTCTATGCTCTTAAGGAGTGTAGACAAGCTGTGTTTTTTCGAGACCTGGAGAATTTCTTGGTGATGTCTAAGAATCTAATTTTAATAGGAGACTTTAACACTATTCTTGACTCATGGGTGAATAGTGTTGGCTCAGCAAATAGAAGAGGAAATCCTAGTCTCAAAAGGCTACTAAAAGCTATAACTTAGTAGACCATTACAGGCTGGATGAACTGCTCATTCCACAGTTGACGTGGACTAATAATGGTGGTTCACACAGGTCTTATCAAGATAGAATATTCATTAGAGATAGAGATAAGGATACTTTTAGTTGTCCACGCTTCTGTTGTGTCCCTTACACGGATCACAAATTTGTGACATGTAAGGTGTACCTAGTTAAGAGTCATAGACAGGGACCAGCATACTGGAAGCTGAACAAGTCTATTTTGACTTGTAAAGCTTTCTGTGCCTGAGTTAAGGAATTAGTTCAGAGGGCATTATGTGGTGCCATCATCAATTATAAATGGTGGTGCGCCCTCAAGTGAGCAATTTGTTCTGAGTCTGTTAGATTTAGCAAACAGCTAAGTTTAGAAAAGATTAGAATAGAAGGGCAATTAGTTAAGGAATTAGACGAAGTCATGGAATCTGGCACTGCACCTAGAGTGACAGCGGCGAGGGCGGTCTTGTTCCACTACCTCAAAGCCAAACACAAAGGGTGTAGAGTCAGAACTAAGTTACATGCAGTGGGGAGAGAAGGTATTAGTGTTGCCGGATGGGCTCATCATGTGGAGAGTCATAGAGGCAGGGAAGCCTCTATAAAGTCTTTAATTGATGAGCAGGGTCATACAATCGAAGGACAAGAGGAGATGCAAATGGCTTTCCACCAGCATTTCACCTGGTTGTTTGGGGAAAGCGATGCGCCAGATCGTGGGGAGTCCCTAAGGGACTTCCTTGCTGGAGGGCTTCGACTCTTGGCACAGGAGGCGGAATGCTGTGAAGGGCTGATCACTGCTGAGGAGGTCAAGGAGGTGCTGACTGAATGCGCTGGGGACAAGTCGCTGGGGCTAGATGGTCTGCCCTATGAATTTTATTGAAGTATGCCGGATTTGTTCAGACACTTGCTGGCCTGTGTCTACATGAACTGGCAGTAGAATAGGAGAATTCCCATCTCTGTTAGTCAGGGAGTGGTGACGTTGATCAGAAAAGACCCGAGCAAGGGGGATCATATTAATAATTTTAGGCCCATAACTCTACTTAACGTAGAGTTAAAGATTTTGGCTAAAGTGCTAGCTAAAAGGTTGACGCTTGTCGTGGAGAAACTTTTAGGGAAGGCACAGACATGCGCAATCCCAGGCAGGTCAATCCAGGACAACCTTCATCTCTTACGGTACACTTTAGACAGGGTGGGTAAATTATCCGGTAAAGCTTTTGATAGGGCAGACCACCGTATCTGGCGGTGGTCCTTGAGGTGGCTGGGCTAGGTTTGGACTTCCACGGCTGGATCACTGCTATTTATAGTGGCATCAAATCGACAGTCAAGGTAAACGGTTACCTGTCGGTTCTGCTTGAGATCAAGCAATCGGTTTGTCAAGGGTGACCTCTGCCTCTGCTTCTGTATGTGCTGGCTCTCGAGACATTACAGCAGAGGTTGGAGAGATTTTTTCGGTGGGGCGGAGCATCCCTAATGAAATCGGATGTGGTAAATCTGTTTCTGCATATGTGGATGACATCACCATCACCGTGTCCAGTGAGGCTCAGCTACCTTGTGTAGAGGATACAATCAAGGGATACGAGACGGTGGCAGGGGCAAAAGTTAACAAGGACAAGTCCATTGGCTTGCAGCTCGGCACCTGGAGTAGAAAGTTGATAACATCCAGTGTCGTGGGATACTGGATGGATGGTCCTGTTAAGTTGCTTGGAGTTTGGTTTGGATCGGACTCCCAGACAGAGAAGAATTGGAGCAAGGTGGCAGACAGGGGGGAGGCCCTAGTTCAGACTTGGTCTGGAAGAGCATTGTCCCTGAAAGGAAAGGCAGAGGTGGTACAGGTATTTATTGCATCTGTCATCACCTACCATCTGACTATTGTTCCTTGCCCCAATTCATGGCTAAGCAAGTTGGCACGACTCCTCTTCCGCTTGTTGTGGAAAGGAGGAAAGCCACTTGTGAGGTGCTCCGTTTGCTGCCAAGAACCGCTAAAGGGTGGGTTAGGGATGCCGTGGCTGATGATGTGCAGACATGCACTGAAGCTAAGGCATCTCTGGCTCTACCTGGTTGATGGCCAGGTGTGGAATTCGCTTGCCAAGGAATTCTTTCCATGACCTGTCTCCTTGGAGGAATTTACTCCTGATTTGATTAAAAGACAGAACACGACTGGATGGCAAAAAAAGTGCTGACAGGCACTCGCGCTAATCCACAGGGTGGGCAAAGCTAGCAGCAGGAATACCACCTCAGTATTTTATAAAGAGATGGTAGAGTTCAAGAGTGACGATGTCCTAGGAAAGACTCTGGAGTTCGATGAGAACCAACTAACCAGCTGTTTCATAGAACTTTCAGGCCGGGGTATTTAGATAATTACCAAAGATCCCTGACCTGGTAGTGCTATAGGAATGCATTACCTGTTCGAGAAAAATTGTCCAGACACAGCATTCCAGTGTCAATGGCATGCCCAAGGTGTGAGCAGGATGAGAAAACTGTCCTGCATGCCCTTGTACAGTGTCTGGAGATTTCGAGTTTGATAATTTACGTCGAACATGTGTTGTCACATCTGGGAAGAGTACAGCTGTCAGCTGAGTCAGTGATAAAGACTGTACTGCCGACCGGACTTTCAAAGGAAGGTGATGCATGTTTCCTTTGTACAGTCACTGTTATGAAAGATTGTGTTTGGAGGATGAGAATGAAAGGAGTCGCGACAGGAACCTTTATCTATGGCCCCAGCTTGCTGTATTTCTTTAGATATCATCTGAAGAGCAAGATAGTGCTGGAGAGAAAACATCTGTCGTGAAGCATATATGAAAAAAGATGGAAGGATGTTGTCAGGGCATATGGCATAGTGATTAAGAGCATGGGCTACTAACCCCAAGATTCTGAGTTCAATTCCAGACAGTGACCTGAACAATAATAATAATAATAATGATAATAACAACATCGAAAAATACTTTAGGAATGAGAACCCAGATTTGAAATTTCCCCAAGACACCTGATGAAGGCTGGAGGGTATATCAGCCGAAACATTGTGTTAACAACAAACAAGATGACGACAAATATTCGCCAATTGTAAATAATATGAATAATGTACATAATTACTCATCTCTTAAATATAGAACTGTATAAAGAATCATCTCTTAGCTACATCTGTTGGCTGCTGCTTGTTTGTGAGTTCTATCTGTTATTATCTAATGTTTCTTTGTTATTGCACTGTTTATTGTACCTGTTGAAATTTGAACTGCTGTTAATCTGTGAACTATCATTTTCACCTTGCGGGGCAGAAAATTTTGTTGGAAACAATTGTGATCTGAACACTTGGATTTTTTACTCTTTGCAGGGTAAAAAATATTAATTTTGTCAATGAGTTGGGCAAAAATTATTTTTTGTCAAAAATATTTTTTTCAATTCCTTTTGAAGGAATTTCTTTTTCTGTAAAATTACATTATGGAATTCAACGTAATGTCTAAGGAAGATTGCCCAGTGATGAAGAAGGTACCAAACAAAGAAACCAATAATGCAAAGCAAGTGTTAAGGAAAAATCCAGTTTTTTGGCCACCATAGGCAGGAATATAATAACGTTAAAGGTGACAATGGTTGAATTAAGTACAGAAATCTCGTAAAAAAGAATGGAAATGATATGAAGTTGCTCCCTCTGCAGGAAATTATACATAACATAGCTGCAAGAATGGTGGTTTATAAAACGTACAACCAAAAAAAAAAAGAATTGTATCTTGTAATAGTGACATAATTGAAAGGTCTCTGGCACCTATTTGGAATAAAATTGTGTATGTTGGAATGCCACAGTAGAAACACAGTTTGCCAACGAGAACACAGCGAAAGAATTATCAAGAAGAACATTAAAAGATGAAGAAATAATTTTACTACCAATGTATTTGGGTAGAAGAATAGCAAAAGTTACCATAGAAGAAATACCAGCAGGATACAATGTAATTTGGATAGCAGCAGCCATAACTTGGAAGAAAAAGTGTCTATTTTACAGATGAAGAAGAAAGAGGCCGAGAATTGGAAGGGTCATGGTCCAAGCCACTCCAGAAATATTAGAAGGGCTGCCCGATAGTGTATTTATAGGGGAGGGGCTGCGTGTGAGAGTTGTAGGTCACCCTGCTTTAAGTGCAGTGAAAAGGGCTATGTCCACTCTGAATGCAAGCCTAAAGAAAAAAGAGTGAAGCCCCTCCTCAAAAATAACTGCTAGAGACAGGAGAAAAAAGAGAAACAAGAACTGAAAAGACAAGGTAAGACACAAGAAAAGACAAGAAAAGACAGAAGTTGGAGAAGCAGAGAAGCCTCTATGAAGTCTTTAATGGACGAACATGGGCGTAAAATGGAAGGACAGGAAGAGATGCAAGAGGCTTTGCACCAGCATTTTGCCCAGTCGTTCAGGGAGAGTGGCTGGCTGGACAGTGGTGAGTTCCTAAAGGACTTCCTTGCCAGTGGGGTGCAACTCTTGGCACAGTATGGCAGAATGTTGTGAAGGGCCGATCATGGCTACAGAGGTTGAAGAGGTGCTGGCTGAGTGCGCCAGGGACAAATTGCCGGGGCTGAATGGTCTGACCTATGAATTTTATTGTAGCATGCCAGACCTGTTCGCACACTTGCTGCCTTGCATCTACACAAACTGACAGCAGAATGGGAGGATTCCCAGCTCTGTGAATCGGGGAGTGGTAATGCTGATCAGAAAAGACCCAAGCAAGGTGGACCATATTAATAATTCTAGGTCCATAACTCTACTTAAAGTAGAGTTAAAGTTTTGGCCAAGGTGCCAGTTAAGAGGTTGGCGTGTGTTGCGGAGAAACTTGTTGGGAGGGTGCAGACATGCACCATCCCAAGCAGGTCAATCCAGGACAAATTCCATCTCCTGTGCTACTCCTTAGAGAGGGAGGGTAAGTTATCTGGTAAAGGTGGGGCACTGGTCCATTTAGACCAGAGTAAAGCTTTTGATAGGGTAGACCACCAGTACCTGGCAGTGGTCTTCAAGGCGGCTGGGCTAGGCTTGGACTTCCTTGGTTGGATCACTGCCATTTATGGTGGAATCAAATCCACAGTCCAAATAAATGGTTACCTGTCAGTGCTGTTTAAGATCGAGTGTTCGGTTCATCAAGGGTGCCCCCTGTCTCTGCTTCTGTATATACAGGCACTTGAGCCATGTTGCGGAAATTGGAGTGTTTGGGGGACGTCCCCAATGAGATCGGATGTGGTAAATCTGTTTCTACATATGCAGATGACGTCACCATCACTGTGTCTGATGAAGCTTAGCTACCTTGTGTAGAGGATACAATGAAAGGACATGAGGCGGTGGCAGGGGCAAAAATTAACAAGTACAAGTCCATCTGCTTGCGGCTTGGCACCTAGAGTGACAAGACAATAACGTCCAGTGCCATGGGATACTGGATGGAAGGTCCTGTTAAGTTGCTTGGAGTCTGGTTTGGACCGGATTCCCAGGTGGAGAAGAATTGGAGTGAGGTGGCAGATAGGGTGGGGCTCTAGTTCAGACCTGGTCTGGAAGGGCGCTATCCCTGAAAAGGGAGGGTCGAGATGGTGCAGGTGTATATTGCATCTGTTATCACCTACCGTCTGACTGTTGTCCCTTGCTCTAATTTGTGGCTAAGCAAGTTGTCATAACTTCTCTTCTGCTTTTTGTGGAGGGGAGGAAAATCGCTTGTGAGGCGCTCTGTTTGCTGCCAAGAACTGCTAATGGGTGGGTTAGGGATGCCGTGACTAATGAGGCACAGGCATCATTAGTCTGAGGCTAAGGTACCTCTGGCTCTGTCTGGATGTTGACCAAGTGTGGAATTCACTGGCGGAGAGATTCTTACCATGATTGGCCTTCTTGGAGGAACTCAAACCCAACTTCATTAAAGGATGTAACATGACTGAATGGCAAAGGAGTGCCGATGAGCACTTGTGCTAATCCATGGGGTGGGCAAGGCCGGCAGGGCCAGTAGCAGGGGTACCGCCTCGGTATTCTGTAGAGGGCTGGTGGAGTTTAAGAGGGATGACATTCTGAGAGAGGCTCTGGGGCTCAGTGAGGGCCAGCTAGCCAACCTGTTTCAAAGAACTTTTGGGCCGGGGTACATGGATAGCTACCAGAAGTCCCTGACCCAGCAGTGCTGTGGGAGTGCATTACCTGTTCATGACAAATTGTCTAGGCATGGATTGTCTGTGCTACCGGCATGCCCAGGGTGCAGGCAGGATGATGAAGCTGTTCTGCATGTCCTTGTGCAATACCCAGGGCTTTTGGGCTCAATAATTTATGTGGAGCATGTACTGTCACATCTGGGAGGAGTGCAGCTGTCTGCTAAGTCCATGATCGAGATTGTGCTGCCGTCCGGATTCTCAGAAGAGGGTGGGGTATGTTTTTTGTGCACAGTCACAGTGTTGAAGGAGTGTGTGTGGAGGGCTGGAATGAAGGGTGTCGCGATGGAAATTTTCATCTCTGGCCCTGATTTGTTGTATTGCTTTGGATATCACCTGAGGAGCAGGATGGAGCTGGAGAAGAAACACCTGTTGTGAGGTGTATTCGGGAAAATATGGAAGGATGTGGCAAGTAAGTTGGGTATGAATGGCCTTACTTAATCTCATCCATGGTAGAAAAGTATGGTGTAGCCGATGGGCTTCATGGCCAAGGGTAAACTTGTAAAGCTTGTAAATTTTTACAATATAACATTCATCATCATATTTTTAAAACCACTTTAAAAAGAATTTCATAAACACACTATTTGTTTGTAAAGTCCTGCGTTGTCCCATCTATGTGTGATATATAGTGATATATAATTATCATAATAAAGAATCACCTCTTACTTAGATTTTATTCATAAGAGTCAAAAACTCAAAACATCGAATTCTGAGATTCCTGAGAGATGGCAACAATGAATGAACTGGGAGTTTTCACACCTTTTTACCATTAGTGAGATTTTTTTCTCCATGGTAACTGCAGTGTATTTACCACTAGCAGTTGAAATATGTGACAAACTTGCTTCAACTAACCTAAATATATATATATATATATATATATATATATATATATATATATATATATATATATATATATATATGAGTACAGTGAGCAATGAGTATAGTGAAGAATTCCGGGTAGAGGTAGGGATCCACCAAGGTTCAGTCCTCAGCCCCCTCCTATTTATCATAGTCCTCCAGGCAATAACACAGGAATTCAAGACAGGATGCCCCTGGGAGCTCCTCTATGCTGATGACCTTGCTCTAATTGCTGAGTCACTATCAGAACTAGAGGAGAAGTTTCAGGTGTGGAAGCAAGGACTAGAATCGAAGGGCCTTAGAGTCAACCTAGCTAAAACCAAAGTCCTAATAAGTAGGAAGGTAGACAAAACACAACCCCCTTCAGGTAGATGGCGCTGCTCGATTTGTAGAAAAAGCGTAGGTAGAAACACTATAAAATGTACCCAGTACAAGCTATGGACACGTAAGAGGTGCAGCAATTTCAAAGGAAGGTTAACTAGGAAGTTAGTTTATGTATGTGGCAGATGTTCAGGAGCAATAAACACTGAAAATGTGCAGAAAACAACCTTTGCCATACTCCAGGGAGAAAAACTTCCGCTACCTAGGTGACCAAATTTGTAGTGGGGGAGGTTGCACTGAAAGTGTAGCTGCTAGAATAAGAATAGCCTGGGCAAAGTTCAGAGAGCTCTTACCTCTGCTGGTGACAAAGGGCCTCTCACTCAGAGTAAATGGCAGACTGTATGACGCATGTGTACGAACAGCCATGCTACATGGCAGTGAAAATGGACTGTGACTGCTGAGGACATGCATAAGCTCGCAAGGAACGAAGCCAGTATGCTCCAATGGATGTGTTATGTCAGTGTGCATACTCGATAGAGTGTAAGTACCTTGAGAGAAAAGTTAGACCTAAGAAGCATCAGTTGTGGTGTGCAGGAGAGACAATTGCGCTGGTATGGACATGTGGCAAGAATGGATGAGGATAGCAGTGGAGAGAACCTGTAGAAGAGGTAGACCCAGGAAGACCTGGGATGAGGTGGTGAAGCACGACCTTCGAACTTTAGTCCTCACCGAGGCAATGACCAGTGACTGGGACCTTTGGAAATATGCAGTACGTGAGAAGACTCGGCAAGGCAAGTGAGAGCATAATCTGTGGCCACTGTCAGAAGTGTAGCCAGCTCACTTATTCGTATCGTTACTTCATTGGACATTAAAAACTCTGCTTGTGAAGACCTGTTGAGGCAAGTGAATTTTCAATTTGAAATTTGCAGAAATTGAACCGAATTCGACGACTGGCACCCATGCCAACCTCTCCTTCACTGGACACTAAACTTTACTTGCAAAGACCTGTTAGGGCAAGTGAAATTGAAATCGTAGTTGAACCATACTCAATGACTGGCACCTGCGCCAGTGGAGCACTAACAGCACTGTCCGAGCGTGTTCATTGCCAGAGTAACTGTCTGGCTTCCATGCTAGTGGCCCGTAAATAGCACCATTTGAGCAGAATCGTCACCAGTGTCACCTTCTAGCACCTTCTAACCCTAACCCTTATATTAGACCACAACCACAACCCAACCCATCCTACTGACACTGACTGGAGCACCACCACAATCTCTACCACCCTTACAAATAGTACAATTAATAAAAACAATAGTAATAATAGCAATGATTGTAATGATAATGCTAAAAATACTAATAATATAGAATCTTCTACCCCCTTCTCAAACCTCTCTTCTGACAATATTACCTTCTCTATTCCTGAACACAGTCCCCAAAATTCACTTAATTGTAATTGCTGTCCTGGAACCATCTGCCCATTACAAACCCATTGCAGAAGATATAATTTAATTTACAAATGCACTGTCCTTAGTCTATTACACAACTCTACAGCCATATACATAGGATCAACCAAAATTTTTAAGCAATGATATGTCACTTACCTCCATTCTTTTAAATAGAATGAACATTATAAATCTACAACACTCGCCAACCACATACATCATCTCAAAAATACAAATATACCCTATACTCTATCAGGGTCCATACTGGACTCAGGGCTTCAACGCCCAACCTGCAAACCTTGCCTGAAGGAGGCACTTCACATATTAAAGCACAACTCTCCAGCACTGCTAAATAAACGTAATGAGGCACTAAGCACATGCAACCACCGCTTTTTTCACGCATTCAAATTCTACCACAAATCCAAATGCCTAAACGACCATACAGTATATTTCCACAATACTTCTTAGGTAATCCCAATAACCTTATAAATCTACATTTTAACTCCTAATCCCTATCTAATTCCTCACTCATACTCGAATATTACAACCATTTAATTATATTTGTGTGTATATGCGGGCATGCATATGTGCGTGTATATATATGTGTGTGTGTATGTGTGTATGTATGTATGTGTGTATGTGTTAATGTATGTATGTATGCAAGGTATATATATACCTGCGTGTACAGGGGCGATAATACATACAGATACATGTATATATGGGTGTGCATGTGTACATACACATATGAGTACGAGTTATATATGTAGATATTGATATGTATAAACATCTGTATGAATATATATATACATGTCTAATATATACATATGTATACATCTTCACATACATATTTTCTTCTATTACTAAGCACTGACCTGTCCAACCACCTAATCTATATTCCTAAATTCTTCATTCCATACTACTACCCCTCTCTCTGCCCCATTACTTAGACTCTATCACTACATAACTGATACTCTTTTACTTTTTATACCTTGACAGACTTAGTCCTATGGGACAGAGAACAGAGAATAGGAATTTTGCTAGAACTGACAGTGCCATGGGAAGAGAACATTGACAATGCAGAGAAACGAAAGGAGAAGACGTACGAAAAACTAATCAAAGAGTGCAGAGAACAGGGATGGACTGTCGAGTATTACCACCTGGCAGTGGGAACTAGGGGCTTCATTGAAAGAAAAATGACAACATTATTCAAAAGAAGATTTGCATTTTCTAGCTCGGAATTGAGAAAACTAATAAGGATAATACAAGAAGCAGTCGAAAAAGCCAGCTTCTATATATGGCTGAAGCAGGAAGACTAATAATGGCTTGAAAGTCATAACATGCCGGCAGGAAAATAACATCACTAGGTGAGACAGGCTGACACTCAAGTAGCTTCGCTGATTGACAGGTGACGGTCTTGTTTAGAGAATGCGTGGGCTAAGACTACCTTCCCTCTATTGGTCAGTTAAAGTTTAGACAGTGTCATGTGACAACTTGCTGGGGCTGCCTGCTGGAGCCTAGCAGTGGGTATTTAAAGGGAAATTTGACAAGACAGTCAGCCACTCGTTGACGCTACATCAAAGAGGCCAGGGAACAAGAAAGAAGGAGAAAGAAGACATGCACTCAATACCAGAGCTGAAGACACCTCCGAAAGGGGGGGGGGGGGGCACCACATTAAAACGGTAGAGGAGTAGGGGCCGAAACCGGACATGGTTCCTCCTGATGATGTCTTGAGCTAACTGGATCCCATAAAGGAGCTGTTGTGGTAGCAGACCACAAAACATGGTTGAAGTTCCTCCTCTCTCTCTATCATCCCCATTCCTTCTATCTTTTTACACTCTAATACCTTTCTCTCTCTATCACCCTCATCTCCCCATTCCTACTTTCAAATTATCTTGACTGACCACTAACTGGTACACTTTCCCTTATTATCTCTTTCCTGTTTTTCTTTTTTTCTTTTCTTCTTTCTTTTCTTTATTCCTCTCATCCTGTTTTTCTTTTTTCTTCTCTCTTTTTTCCCCCTCTTTTCTTTATTCCTTTCTTCCTATTTTCGATTTGACCTTACAAATATATTCCCTACTTTTAAGTCACTTTAAATAAAACCCTTGATTCAATAGCACTGTGTACAAACTCTATACTTGGAATGACCAATTTTAAATACTATTGGATTTTACTCACAAGGTATTGGAATCTTATACGTATACCATTCTGCCTAAATAATGGATCTACAAATGCAATATCCCTGCATATCTCACATCTATTTTCATTCCTCCATTTCATTCTCTATTTCGTATCTTATCTAAATTAACTATTGTTTAACCATTTTCTCACACCATCTCCAATGAAGGGATATAATAAATATCCTGGAAACAGCTGTAAGAACTTCTATTTATAAATGTTCTAACATCTTCACAGCCTTGGTTTTTTATCTCATTCTGAAAAAAATTTATATATATATATATATACATATATATAAATATTAATAGTATGACAACAAAAGAATGAATGAGACTTCGATATTATGTAAATAGAGGAATTTATCTGTAATATAATATGTGACAATTATTCGATTGCCATAATAAAACACTGAGTTTTGGATGTCGGGGTGGAAATCTGCTCTGGCATCTCATCAGTTATTAAGACAAACAAAAATGCTATGAAAATGACCATTAAACAAAGGGAAATTACTATGAAGACGACCATTATGAAGACAAACAAAAGAGGTATTAGAATGACCATTAAATAAAGGGAAAAACTCGAAAAGAGAGAAAGTAAAAAACGCTCATAGAATTCGCGTATGTGCACACGTACATACATATGCACATGCACACCCACATACATGTGCATATATGCATATGCTCACTCACATTTGCATCAAACACATACTTATATGTATATATATATATGCAACCATACACATGTACACAAACATATCCGCACACACACACACACACACACACACACGTATATATACCCATATGTTCATAATTATATTCATATACACATCTAAATATGCATATACACTCATGTGAAACACATACATGCACACCCACATACACACCTATATGTATACATATATATATGTAACCATACACATGCCCGCACACACATACCCGCACACACGCACACACATGTATATATACCCACATGCGCACAATTATGTTCATATACACATCTACATATGCACATGCACAAAATGCAGGGTGAAAAGTAATATATAGAAAAAATATGTAAAACTATATAAAGCAATAAAAATATATAAAAATATATATAAAAATCTGTAAAAAATATATATATAAAAAAATAGAGAGATAAAATGCTTGTATGTGGACACAATATAAAAAGCAGATTCTATCTGTGATCTTGGGTTGGGGGACCAAAAAACATAACAAATATTTAGCCATATGTGGACATGATCTGAAAAGTTCAGATTTTGAATTCAGACATGTAAGCTGCTTTTCCAGATGAACCATCTTTCCATATCACAAAGACTGTATTTTCCACTGCCGTTGGTGTAAGGCTTACACTTGGCTAAGATCTTCCAATGGATGTTGTAATTGACACCTTTTTCTTTTAAGGACCATATATAACTGGATAATTTGGTTGTTTTTCTTTTTTCCAGTGTCTGAAGCACAAGGCGTGATTGTTGAACCTGGCTTTAAAATTCCCCTCTGTGAGACCCACATATTTCTTTAACAAAACTATGTCCTTTGTGGTTGTAGAGTCTATCGTGGCTTCATAAATGATGGTCTCAGACATTCAAGCTCCATTTAGTGGGCACAAATTTTTATCTCTGCATGAACAGCTGGTTCATTTTGTTGTTTTTGCATGTTGTGTGCAATTATATTTTTAAAATAAGTAGTTGAGCTAAAACTGATTTTTAAGTTATGTCTATTGAAGAGCTTTCTGTAATTATAATTGATTGGAAAATGTCTATCTATAAGTGATAAGAAATATTTACCTATATTAAAGGTCACTTTGGGGGAGTAAGGGGGTGTGAATCAGTTTTCCTATTCCTGTGTTTCCTTTTCTTTATTATTGGACTGGTGGTAGGTGTATAGGTTTTTTCATCACTAAATCCACTATCTTTTAGAGCATTATTATATACTGGGGTAACACTATTAAAAATGTCCCTATCGGAGGAGAGGCTAGAAATTCTTTTGCTAATGTTTTTAACTAAATTTTTAAACACTATGGGGGGATGGCAGGAACCTACTTTAATATAACTAAGTCTATTAGTGGACTTCCTATAAAGTTTGTAAATATTCTTATTTGAATCTAAAGACACACCTAGGAAATTGACATTTTATATACATGTATATATACATGTGTGTGTGCATGTGTGCGGATATGTATGTGCACATGTGTATGGTTGCATATATCATCATCATCATCGTTTAACGTCCGCTTTCCATGCTAGCATGGGTTGGACGATTTGACTGAGGACTGGTGAAACCGGATGGCAACACCAGGCTCCAGTCTGATTTGGCAGAGTTTCTACAGCTGGATGCCCTTCCTAACGCCAACCACTCAGAGAGTGTAGTGGGTGCTTTTACGTGTCACCCGCACGAAAACGGCCACGCTCGAAATGGTGTCTTTTATGTGCCACCCGCACAAGCCAGTCCAGGGGCACTGGCAACGATCTCGCTCGAAAATCCTACAGGAGCCAGTCAGGCGGTACTGGCAACGGCCACGCTCAAAATGGTGCATCTCATGTGCCACCCGCACAAGAACCAGTCCAGGGGCACTGGCAACGATCTTACTTGGCTTGCCGGGTCTTCTCACGCACAGCCCATTTCCAAAGGTCTCGGTCCGTAGTCATCGCCTCGGTGAGGCCCAATGTACGAAGGTCTTGCCTCACCACCTCAGCCCAGGTCTTCCTGGGCCTACCTCTTCCACGGGTTCCCTCAACTGTTAGGGTGTGGCACTTTTTCACGCAGCTATCCTCCTCCATTCTCACCACATGTCCATACCAGCGCAATCGTCTCTCTTGCACGCCACAACTGATGCTTCTAATGTTCAGCTTTTCTCTCAAGATACTTACACTCTGACGGGTATTCACATTGATACATATAGGTGTGTGTGTTGGTGTGTATGTATGTGTTTCATGCAAGTGTGAGTGAGCATATGCATATATGCACATGTATGTTGGTGTGTGTGTGTAGGCATGTGTATGTATGTACATGCCCACATACGCGAATTCTATGAGTATTTTTTACTTTCTCCCCTTTCGCGTTTTTTCCCTTTATTTAACAGTCATTCTAATAGCTCTTTTGTTTGTCTTAATAACGATCATCTTCATAATAATTTCCCTTTGTTTAATGGTCATTTTCATAGCATTTTTGTTTGTCTTAATAACTGACGAGATGCCAGATCAGATTTCCACCCTGACATCCGAAACTCAGTGTTTTATTATGGCAATCGAATAATTGTCACATATTGTATTATAGGTATATATATATATATATATATACACACACACACACACACACACATATATATATATATATATATATATATATATATAAATAATACAAAAATGGGACAAGAATACAAAACATCCAGACAGTTAGGTGATACAAAAAAGGGACAACAAAACATCCAGACAGATGATACAAGGAAAACAAGGACGGGTCATTCGGAGTTTTCTATCCTCAGTCAAGTTCCAGATTATCTTTGCAATTTCGGCTGGTTATACTCAAGATTGCTCCAATCTAGCCAGCCTCAAGGAAAAAATAAGCTAAGAGCATTAGATTCCTTGGAAGAAAGCAGCGAATGTATACGAAAACAAGGACAGAAAAAAACAGACAAATGTTACACAATACAAATGCAATTAACAGGACATAACAACAGGTGTCTTTTGACTAAGGATGAATTGAATTAAGCAGGCTTGTGTGGAAGTAAAGCCTTATGGCAGGGAAATAAGATTCAACAGGCACAGGGAGGAATATAGATGTTGCATGGATGGTAGTCAAACCAAGAAAGAAAGATCAGGTCTGGCTGAACACCGGTCATGTGGAGAGAGAAGAGAGAGAGAGGTAGAGGCAGAGGGATAGAAGAATTAAGAAGGGGCAAGAAAAAATGAAAGAGATGCAGTGCAGTGAAAGAGGAGGGAAAGTAAGCATGAAGAGAAGGCCAGGAAATGTGAGAGAGTGGGAACGTAAGCACAAAGAGTGGAATGAACGAAGTGTGAAAGGGCTGATAGAAAGAAGGAAAGAATGAAAGAATAATAGAGTCGTACAAAATTTAGATATATATATACACAGTGGGGGGAAATAAATATTCGTACATGTCAAAATTCTTTATTTATTTAATTTATAATGAACATAAATAGAATATACCAATACTATATTTGCATATACATGCATAACCTAAGAATATACAAAAGAAACTAATAAATTATAGTAACTAATAAATTTATATACAATTATAAATATTCAGGGGTGAAAAACATATTCATACAGAACATATATAACTGATAATTCTGATTTAATACTTCGTAGTATAACCATTATTCAGTTCCACTTCAACCAATCACTTCTTGTAGTTCTTAATCAATGACTCGCATGTTTCTTTAGGGATTTTTTCCCATTCTTCTTGACAAATTTTCTTCAAATCTGGAATGCACGTTGGAGCTCTTGAATGAATTTTAATTTTCAAATAACGCCACAAATTTTCAATGGAGTTTAAGTCAGGTGACTGGCTTGGTCATTCTAATAATTTTATATTGTGATTGACAATCCATTTTTTGGTAGACTTCACTGTATGCTTAGGGTTGTTATCCTGTTGTAAAACCCACCCTTCACAAAGCTGGAGCTTTTCTACAGAGTCACATAAATTATTGTTTAAAATATTTTGGTACATCTCTGCATTCATTCTACCATCTATCACAAGTAAATTGACAGTGCTATTTGAAGAGAAACACCCCTACACCATGATGTTGCCACCTCCAATCTTTACAGTAGGAATTGTGTTTTTCGACGAATAGGCGATACCATCTTTCCTCCAAACATGGCTACGTGAATTTTGTCCAAACAATTCAATTTACAACTCGTCTGTCCAAAGAACATTTTCCCAGAATGTATCAGATTTATCTTTATGTTCATAAACAAATTTTAAACAGGCATCTCTATGCATTTTAGTCAACAGTGGAGTTTTTCTAGGAGAGCATGACTTCAGTTCATTCCTATGAAGTTCATTGCTGATTGTTCGTAGTGTAACACTAGTCCCTGAAGCTAACAACTCTCCTTGAAGCTCTTTTCTGGTGATCATTGCATTTTTTTCGATTCTTTGCTTCATTTTTCTTAAAGATCTAGGGGAAATCTTGCATGGCGCACCGGGTCTTATTCTATTTTCAACAGTTCCTGATTTTTTTTATATCTTTGAATAAATAAAGATATGGTAGAAAATGGAATACAAAGGGTCTCTGATATTTTCCTGTAACTTTTACCTGCTTTCCACTGTTCAATAATTAAGTTTTTCACCGAATTTGTGAGTTCTTTACTTTTCGCCATTATTACGACACTACTTTATGTTGTCTCAGAGCTGAATGAAGAAGCTAGCATTATGACACTTAAAAATGACTACTGATAAGATTATTGGAACAAACGAGAAAGTTCTAGTAAAAAAAATTATTATTTTAACAGTATTTTGTGGCATAGAAAGTCATAAATTTATTCTGTATGAATACTTTTTTCACCCCTAAATATTTATAATTGTATATAAATTCATTAGTTACTATAATTTATTAGATTCTTTTGCATATTCTTAGTTTATGCATGTGTATGCAAATATAGTATTGGTATATCCCATTTATGTTCATTAGAAATTAAATAAATAAAGAATTTTAACATTTACAAATATTTATTTCCCCCCCACTGTATATACTTACATATAAGAGACCAAAGTGTATCTTCAGTTGTTGGACAGTTGTAAAAAATACTAAATTCACTATTTATCACAACTGTCCGACAAATGGAAACATGGAACTCTGAGTAACAGTTCTATGATAATTTTGTAGCTTTAATAAAAAGTATATTACTCTATTATTGGTATCTGAGTGCTATTTTTTACCCTTTGTTTTGCACTTATGTGCTCATCTGTGTGTGTGTGTGTATGTATGTATGTATGTATATATATATATGTGTGTGTGTGTGTGTGTGTGTGTGTGTGTGTATGAAGATGTGTGGCCTAGTGTCTAGGGTGTTGCACTCACGATTGCTAGACCATGGGCTTGATTACCTGACCAGGTGATGTGTTGTTTTCTTGAGTAAAACACTTTATTTCATGTTGCTCCAGTCCCCCTTTCAATCAGGAGGGAAATATTGACCTGCGCATCCAGCCAGCAGTATAGTGTCATTTTAGGACTAAAACAATGCAAAGTGTACTGTGATCAGTAATGTGTAAGATCTGATAGTCAGGTTGCTCACGTGATATATATATATATATATATATATATATATATATATTAAATATATTTTTTTTTTAACCAAAAAATTTGGTAAAAAATATAGTATCTGTTAACAATCTTAGCAAAAAACTCACAGTTGAGTTTTTGAATATATATCAACTTTAAATAGAGCTCAAAATTGATCCGTTGAAAATACTTTATTGCAACAACAATAACAATAATAATAACAAATAAATAGACCTATGTACATTTCGATAGAACATCCAGAATGATTAATACATATCATAAAATATTATAAAATATAGGATACTCCATCTCCTCAGGGTCCCATTATTATTGCTATCATCATCATCATTATTATTAGCAATACACATCCAAAAAAAACAGAAACCATTCAAATCTAATTTTCATAGTTGACCCATGAAAATATAGAAAGCAGGATGAAAAAGTAATAGATGGCACACAACTTTCCATCCCAAATGTGCAATGAACGAGCGTTCTAAATTATAGCGTTCTAAATTGAACAGTAAATGAAATTATAATATAAAATTTTTAGGTTTAGGTTTAGGTTTGAGGTAATTTACCGTTTGCTCGTTCATTGCACATTTGGGATGGAAAGTTGTGTGCCATCTATTACTTTTTCATCCTGCTTTCTATATTTTCATGGGTCAACTATGAAAATTAGATTTGAATGGTTTCTGTTTTTTTTTGGATGTGTATTGCTAATAATAATGATGGTGATGATAGCAATAATAATGGGACCCTGAGGAGATGGAGTATCCTATATTTTATAATATTTTATAATATTTTATGATATGTATTAATCATTCTGGATGTTCTATCGAAATGTACATAGGTCTATTTATTTGTTATTATTATTGTTATTGTTGTTGCAATAAAGTATTTTCAACGGATCAATTTTGAGCTCTATTTAAAGTTGGAGGATGCAAAGAAAGAGGTCTGGAGATGCCACTACGATAGATTGCTTAATAAAGAGAATGAATGGGAGGAAGAGAGCCTGCCGTATGTCGACCCAATAGAGGGACCAGCTATCCGAGTTGATAGTACCAGGGTAGATAAAGCAATTAAGAGTATGAAGACCGGGAAAGCCCCCGGCCCATCAGGAATCACTGCAGAGATGCTCAAAATATCTGGCAGTGTTGGCTATAGCCTAGTCACCCGTATTACGAACCAGGTGATACACGAAGGAGTCATACCCAATGACTGGTGTAGCAGCATCATAGTCAACTGCTACAAAGGTAAAGGTGACGCTTTAGATACAAATAATTACAGAGGCATCAAGCTGTTAGATCAGGTTATGAAAGTTACAGAGAGGGTCGTAGCCCAACTAATTAGGGAGCAAATCAATTTAGATGAGATGCAGTTTGGGTTTGTGCCAGGTAAAAGCACTACTGATGCCTTATTTCTAGTAAGACAGCTGCAGGAGAAATACCTAGCCAAGGATAAACCTCTGTACCTGGCTTTCGTTGACATGGAGAAAGCCTTTGACAGGGTCCCCCGATCCCTTATCTGGTGGTCAATGAGGAAACTTGGGATAGAAGAATGGTTAGTGAGAGCTGTGCGAGCCATGTACAGAGATGCTGCCAGTAAGGTGAGGGTTGGAAATGAGTACAGCAATGAATTCCGGGTAGAGGTAGGGGTCCACCAAGGTTCCGTCCTCAGCCCCCTCTTATTTATCATAGTCCTCCAGGCAATCACAGAGGAGTTCAAGACAGGTTGCCCCTGGGAGCTCCTCTATGCTGATGACCTTGCCCTAATTGCGGAGTCACTATCAGAACTAGAGGAGAAGTTTCAGGTGTGGAAGCAAGGTCTAGAATTGAAGGGCCTTAGAGTCAACCTAGCTAAAACCAAAATCCTAATAAGTAGGAAGGTAGATAAAACACAAACCCCTTCAGGTAGATGGCCCTGCTCAGTATGTAGAAAAGGAGTAGGTAGTAACTCTATAAGATGTACTCGGTGCAAGCTATGGACACATAAGAGGTGCAGCAACATCAAAGGCAGGTTAACTAGGAAGTTAGTTTTTGTTTGTGGCAGATGTTCAGGTGCAATAAAGACTGTAAACAAACAGGAAACAACTTCTATCTTATTCCAGGGTGAAAAACTAGAGGTAGTCGATAGCTTCCGCTATCTGGGCGACCAAGTTAGTAGTGGGGGTGGGTGCGCTGAAAGTGTAGCTGCTAGAATAAGAATAGCCTGGGCAAAGTTTAGAGAGCTCTTACCCCTGCTGGCGACAAAGGGACTCTCACTCAGAGTAAAAGGCAGACTGTATGACGCATGCGTACGAACAGCCATGCTACATGGCAGTGAAACATGGGCTGTAACTGCTGAGGACATACGTAAGCTCGCAAGGAATGAAGCCAGTATGCTCCGTTGGATGTGTAATGTCAATGTGAATACCCGTCAGAGTGTAAGTATCTTGAGAGAAAAGCTGAACATTAGAAGCATCAGTTGTGGTGTGCAAGAGAGACGATTGCGCTGGTATGGACATGTGGTGAGAATGGATGAGGATAGCTGCGTGAAAAAGTTCCACACCCTAACAGTTGAGGGAACCCGTGGAAGAGGTAGGCCCAGGAAGACCTGGGTTGAGGTAGTGAGGCAAGACCTTCGTACATTGGGCCTCACCGAGGCGATGACTACTGACCGAGACCTTTGGAAATGTGCTGTGCATGAGAAGACCCGGCAAGCCAAGTAAGATCGTTGCCAGTGCCCCTGGACTGGCTCTTGTGCGAGTGGCACATAAGATGCACCATTTTGAGCGTGGCCGTTGCCAGTACCATCTGACTGGCCTCCGTAGGATTTTCGAGCGAGATCGTTGCCAGTGCCCCTGGACTGGCTTGTGCGGGTGGCACATAAAAGACACCATTTCGAGCGTGGCCATTGCCAGTATCGCCTGACTGGCCTTCGTGCAGGTGACATGTAAAAGCACCTACTATACTCTCTGAGTGGTTGGCGTTAGGAAGGGCATCCAGCTGTAGAAACTCTGCCAAATTTAGATTGGAGCCTGGTGTTGCCATCCGGTTTCACCAGTCAAGTCGTCCAACCCATGCTAGCATGGAAAGCGGACGTTAAACGATGATGATGATGATGTTGATGATGAAGGTGTTCAGACTAAATTTTATGATTTTTTATGTCTCTATTTTTTTTTTCAGGAACAGCTTGACATATTGTTGAACAGTCAACAGCGCTGGAGAGCATAAAGACTAAAGTTATAGCCTAGAAAAAGTTAGCTGACATGGAAGACTGAAAGCCATCTAAATATTCTACTATAGGCACAAGGCCTAAAATTTTTTCAGGGACAGGATAGTCAATTACATCGACCCCAGTTCTTGACTGGGACTCTTTTCATTGACCCTGAAAGGATGAAAGTCGAAGTCAACTTTGGTGGAATTTGAACTCAGAACGTAAAGACAGATGAAATACTGCTAAGCATTTTGCCTGGCATGTTAATGATTCTGCCTTAATAGAGCTACCTATATCATGATGATACAGGTATTGAAATGCTAACATCATGACTACTACTCAATATCCTGTGAACACTGTAAAGGCTGTTAGACGTGACATTGACAGCTGCAATGGAGACTACAAAACTGTGGGGAGCAGGAAAGGACACAGCAGGCACTCTGACTGCATTCCACATCTTGGAACTAGGATTTAGGCTCAATTTAGATGGCTATCTGAAGCTGCTGGAGACTTCAGTCAATCCCTGGCCAGAGAGGGCTGCTGCTGGAAGGCCATATATGTGACAGCAGGGTTTGGCCCCTTGCCAAACCTCTGGAAAGAGCCAGAAATTTCTATGACTTCACCAGCCCCAATTACCCTGATTGTAATTCCATAGATTACTATGCACAGTTGAGAAAGGACTGCCTGCAATACTAAGGTTGAGCTGGTGGTCAAAATCAAGGAGGTGTTTCAAGATCTTCCCAGAGACACAGTGAGAAACATATGTGACAGGTCCTGGAGCTGTGTTGAGGCTGTAGTGGTAGCTGAAGGCGGTTACTTTGAGTAAAGTTTCATCTTCCAGCCTAGTTATATCCCAATTTAGTTGATATGAGGTTAAGTTAAAAATTATACACACTCTGGTTTCTGTAATTTATTTAAACAAAAACAAGGGTGAACAATAACATCATTTTTCAACATATTCTCCTTACTTTTCAATGCACCTCTTCCAATGGTCCACACACTTGCTTTTTTCATTGGGGAAGAAGATTTTTGGTTGGTCTCACAGCCATTTATGCACTGCTTTTTGCACTTCTTCTGTAGAAATCGATGACCTCTAAAGGTTGGACTGTTCAACTAGCCCAAAGAGGTGATAATCAGAAGGGGTGATATCTGAGTGTATATTGGTGTTCCAGCAACTTGAAACCCAATTTTCCAATAGTTTCAACAGTGTAGGTGAGCATATGTGGGCATGCATTGTCGTGAAACAATAACACTTGATTTGACAATAGACCAATAGACCTCAGCATTTGGTGTGAGTTGCTGGCTTCAGTTTGTTGGCTAGCATTTCACTGTAGCTTACACTGGTGACAGCAAATCTCTTTTCCAGGTTATGTTTCAGTATAGGCCCTTTTGCATCTCAAAAGCAGTAAGCATCACGTTTTCTGCAGAAGTTTGAGTTCTGAATTTCTTTTTCACTGGTGATTCTGGATGTTTCCACTCTATGCTCTGATTGTGGATTTTGGCTCAAAGTGATGTACCCAGATCTCATCTGTAATTATTCTCTTCAAAAAGGCTGCAGCAGTCAAGTAAGTGTTGACAGATCTCTACATGATTGCGCTTATGTACTTCAGTAAGCTTTATTGGCACCTATCAGACTTTATGAAAGTAAATCCTGTTATGAATGATTTCATATGCAGAACCATGACTAATTTGTAGAGAACATGCTACATTATTGATGGTCACTTGTTAGTTTGCTAGAATAATCTTTCAAGTTTATTGAATCTTGGTAATGAAGGTTGATGGGTGTCCTGCTCTCTCTTCCTGTTTCACACTTGTCTGGCCATTTTTAAATTTCTAGATCTACTCATTCACATTTCTACATGGTAGAGCACTGTCCCTCTATTGTACTGAAAAGTCAGATCACTGATCTCTGTTCTGCCTGTTCTTTGTTGCCAGCAAAGCAGCCACGTTTACTCTAACACAAGAAAGAAAACTGGAGTGACAAAGGTCAAACCTTGATTATGTAACCACAAGAGAGTACCATCTTTTAGCATGCAAGCACTGAAAGCAGTGCAGCCAACCAAAAAAAGGTTAGAGAAATTGCAAATAATTTTTGACATACCTTACTATTTTTAAAGTTTTTTATAAAAATACTTTATTTTTGGATGAGATATTGTGTTTTCTTACCCTTTTATGCACACTGTCGAATCTAACCTGAACACCTTGCATCATCATCATCATCATCATCATCATCATCATCATCATCATCATCATCATCCTTTAATGTCCATTTTCCGTGCTGGCATGGTTTGGATGGTTTGATCACAGTTGACATGCTGGAGAGCTGCACTTGATTCCAGTCTGATTTGACTTGATTTCTATGGCTAGATGCCTTTCCTAGCACCAAACACTTTACAATGTTTGCTGGGTGCCTTTAATGTGGTACTGGCATGAGTGCCTTTACATGGCACTAGCACAAGTGATTTTTATGTGTCACCAGCACAAGACTCTTGCAGGCCAATCCTCTTCATCAAGGCATGTGGTCTTAATGCTTCTGCTGTGGAGAACGGGTCTGCTTGAGTACAGCAAGGTGCAAGGTATTTCAGTCCTTTGTCATCTTGACCAAAAGGTTTAGTGTTCTGAGGCTGTCCTTCAGTACTTCATCCCATGTTTCCCAGGGTCTCTTTCTTCAATAAGTTCCATCCACTTTGAGTGAATGCCACTTCTTCATGGAACTGTCAGCATCTATTTGCATCACATGACCAAACCAGCGCTGCCTTCTCTCTTGCACACAGCATGTCATTCCTCTTATGCCTAACTCCTCTCTCAATACACTAGCACTCTATTGCACATGTACACTTACATTACATATCCAGTGGAACATACAAGCCTGTATATGCATAAAAAGGGAATATAGAAAATGCAATCAGTATTAATGCTATGTATCATGTAGATGTGTTTCATAAGAATGGCAAAACATTAGTTGCATAAATGAGGATAAAAATTGGTTATGTGAACAAATTCTGCTAGCCTCATTACTTAAAATTACTTAACAAAACTGTTTGACTGATGTTATGAAACACATGTATATTATATAAAACATTCATATCAATTGCATTTACTGTGTTCTTTTTTTCTATATATAGAGTGTGCATACTGCATATTTGCCTCTCTGCAACTATGAGAGTTGTCCAACCACAACAGAGATGGAACTTCAGTGGGAAACCAAAATACCTTGCCCATATTTTTAGATAACATATTTTGCCTTTTGACACACCTTTCGAATTATAAGTGTGGCTGATGCCAGTGCTGGTGGCATGTAAAAAGCACCCACAACACTCTCAGAATGGTTAGTATTAGGAAGGGGATCCAGCTGTAGAAACCTTGTGAGAGCAGACTAGAGCCTGGTACAGCCTCCTGGCTTGCCAGTCCTCAGTCAAACTGTCCAACTCACATCAGCATGGAAAGTGGACATTAAACGAGGATGATGATGATGATGATGATGGTGATATATGCACGTATATATATATATATATATATATTTGTATGTATGTATGTATGTATGTATGTGTGTGTGTATGTATACTCTTTACTCTTTACTCTTTTACTTGTTTAAGTCATTTGACTGCGGCCATGCTGGAGCACCACCTTTAGTTGAGAAAATCGCCCCCAGGACTTATTCTTTGTAAGCCTAGTACTTATTCTATCGGTCTCTTTTTGCCGAACCGCTAAGTTAGGGAGACGTAAACACACCAACATCGGTTGTCAAGCGATGGTGAGGGGACAAACATAGACACATAAACACACATACATATATATACATATATACGACGGGCTTCTTCCAGTTTCCGTCTACCAAATCCACTCACAAGGCTTTGGTCGGCCCGAGGCTATAGTAGAAGACACTTACCCAAGGTGCTATGCAGTGGGACTGAACCCAGGACCATGTGGTTGGTAAGCAAGCTACTTACCACACAGCCACTCATATATATATATATATAATTGTTAAGCAGGATGTCAAATATTAAGACAAGGAAAATATCTCAAGTCATATACAACAATATTTCAAGAAGAAATTTTCAATTTCTTCCAATAATAAGATTGTATATGACATGAGATGTTTGCCTTGCCTTAATGCTTGACATCCTGTTTGACAATTATATATTTGCTACATTGGAAATCTGCAATAGCTCCATAAGTACCATCTTGGTTATAACCTCGGAGCCCCAGTAATCCGTTACAACACTTACCTAGCATACCTAATCGTTTAGATCACCTGCGAACTAAACCCCCATACTTTATATATATATATATATATATATATATATCTGTGACACTTATTCGGTAGCCATGGTAAAACTCCAAGTTTCGGATGCTGGGGCGGAAACCCACGCCACCATCTCTTCAGTTATCTGGCCATTGAAAATTCCTATGAAAATGACCGTTAAACAAAGGGAAATTACTGTGTGGTTGACCGTTATTAAGACAAAAGAGCTATAGACTGCTAAGTAAGGGGAGGGAGTAAGGGTAAGGGAACGCGAATACTACAGACTTTTTTACTCCCTTACCTTTACTCCCTCCCCTTACTTAGCGGTCTATAGCTCTTATGTCTTAATAACGGTCAACCACACAGTAATTTCCCTTTGTTTAACGGTCATTTTCATAGGAATTTTCAATGGCCAGATAACTGAAGAGATGGCGGCGTGGGTTTCCGCCCCGGCATCCGAAACTCGGAGTTTTATCATGGCTACCGAATAAGTGTCACATATTTTTACAGATAAATTCCTCTATTTACATGATATCGAGGTCTTTAATTCTCTATATTTAATACTCAATATTTCATATATCCAATAAGACATTCAATACTTCATTTCATTTTACTATTTCTATTATATTATATATTCCATATTCTATATCCCACATTAATTTTATAAGAATATAAATAAAACATAAAAAAACAGTCAGAGTTGGAACTCTTTTAAATAATATATATATATATATATATATATACTCTCGACCCAAAATAACGTGGTGGTGGAACAATGTTGTTGACAGGGCTATTAGACAAAAGAAACTGGCTTGGAAGGACTGGAAGAATGGTGGTAGCAGGGAATTGTATCACTGCCAGAAGGGAAGCTAAGCGACAGGTTTATTTAGCCAGAGAGGAAGCAGATAGGAAAAAATTTGCCAATGTTCTGCGCCATGAGGACCAAAGACTTGAAGTATTTTGTGTTGCAAGAGAGAATCGTGATGCAAGAGAATTGTGTTGCAAGAGAGAATCGTGATGTCGTAGAAGAGAAATGTGTCCGCATGGATAATGGTACACTTGCACTAAACGAGGCTGCAAAGAAAGAGGTTTGGAGAAGCCACTATGAAAGATTGCTCAATAAAGAGAATGAATGGGAGAAAGAGAGTCTGCCGAATGTCAACCCAACAGAGGGACCAGCGATTCGAGTTGACAGTACCATGGTAGATAAAGCTATTAAGAGTATGAAGACAGGGAAAAACCCCGGCCCATCAGGAATCACTGCAGAGATGCTCAAAATATCTGGCAGTGTCGGCTATAGCCTAGTCACCTGTATTGTTTACCTGGTGATACATGAAGGAGTCATACCCAATGACTGGTGTAGCAGCACCATAGTCAACTGCTACAAAGGTAAAGGTGACGCTTTAGATACAAATAATTACAGAGGTATCAAATTGTTAGATCAGGTAATGAAAGTCACGGAGAGGGTCATAGCCCAACTAATTAGAGAGAGAGTCTGTTTAGATAGATGCAGTTTGGGTTTGTGCCAGGGAAAAGCACCATTGATGCTATATTTCTGGTAAGACAGCTTCAGGAGAAATACCTAGCCAAAGATAAACCTCTGTACCTGGCTTTCGTTGACATGGAGAAAGCCTTTGACAGGGTCCCCTGATCACTTATCTGGTGGTCAATGAGGAAACAAGGGATAGAAGAATGGTTGGTGAGAGCTGTGCGAGCCATGTACAGAGACACTGTCAGTAAGGTGAGGGTTGGCAACGAGTAATGTGAAGAATTCCGGGTAGAGGTAGGAGTCCACCAAGGTTCAGTCCTCAGCCCCCTCCTATTTATCATAGTCCTCCAGGTGATAACACAGGAATTCAAGACAGGATGCCCCTGGGAGCTCATCTATGCTGATGACCTTGCTCTAATTGCTGAGTCACTATCAGAACTAGAGGAGAAGTTTCAGGTGTGGAAGCAAGGACTAGAATCGAAGGGCTTTAGAGTCAACCTAGCTAAAACCAAAGTCCTAATAAGTAGGAAGGTAGACAAAACACAATCCCCTTCAGGTAGATGGCGCTGCTCGATTTGTAGAAAAAGCGTAGGTAGAAACACTATAAAATGTACCCAGTACAAGCTATGGACACGTAAGAGGTGCAGCAATTTCAAAGGAAGGTTAACTAGGAAGTTAGTTTATGTATGTGGCAGATGTTCAGGAGCAATAAACACTGAAAATGTGCAGAAAACAACTTTGGCCACATTCCAGGGAGAAAAACTAGAAGTGGTTGATAGCTTCCGTTATCTAGGTGACCAAGTTAGAAGTGGGGGAGGGTGCGCTGAAAGTGTAGCTGCTAGAATAAGAATAGCATGGGCAAAGTTCAGAGAGCTCTTACCCCTGCTGGCGACAAAGGGCCTCTCACTCAGAGTAAAAGGCAGACTGTATGACGCATGTGTACGAACAGCCATGCTTCATGGCAGTGAAACATGGGCCGCGACTGCTGAGGTCATGCGTAACCTCGCAAGGAATGAAGCCAGTATGCTCTGATGGATGTGTTATGTCAGTGTGCATACTCGACAGAGTGTAAGTACGTTGAGAGAAAAGTCAAACCTAAGAAGCATCAGTTGTGGTGTGCAAGAGAGATGATTGCGCTGGTATGGTCATGTGGTGAGACCATTCTCACCACATGACCATACCATGAGGATAGCTGTGCGAAAAAGTGCCACACCCTAGCAGTTGAGGGAGCCTGTGGAAGAGGTAGGCCCAGGAAGACATGGGATGAGGCGGTGAGGCACAACCTTTGAACATTGGGTCTCACCGAGATGATGACTTGTGACTGAGACCTTTGGAAATATGCTGTGCGTGAGAAGACCCTGCAAGCCAAGTGAGACCTAAATCCAAGGCCTCTGCCAGGTGTGTAGCCAGCCCGCTTATGTGTACCTTCCTTCATTGGACACTAAACTCCACTTGCGAAGACCTGTTGAGGCAAGTGAAATCGAAATCGAACTAAATTCGACGACTGGCCCCCATGCCAACGTCATCTCCTTCATTGGACATGAAACTCGGCTTGCGAAGACCTGTTGGGGCAAGCGAAAGTGAAATCGTGATGGCACCTGTGCCAAGCGTCGCCTTCCTGGCACTTGTGCCGGTGGCACATATAAAGACATTCAAGCGAGATCGTTGCCAGTGCCGCTGGACTGGCTCCTGTGCAGGTGGCATGTAAAATACACCATTTTGAGCGTATCCATTGCCAGTACCGCCTGACTGGCCTTCGTTCCGGTGGCATGTAAAATCACCCACTACACTCTCGGAGTGGTTGGCGTTAGGAAGGGCATCCAGCTGTAGAAACTCTGCCAAATCAGATTGGAGCCTGGTGTAGCCATCCGGTTCACCAATCCTCAGTCAAATCGTCCAACCCATGCTAGCATGGAAAGTAGACGTTAAACGATGATGATGATATATATATATATAAAAGGTTGAAAAGGAACACACGAGTTGATATATATGGAAAAAAGTCAAGGTAGAAAATGCTAAAATAATTTTATAAAAAACATTTTAGTACCCGTTTCAGTCATTGAGACATTTTCAACTGTAAGTATGGAAAACCATTAAATTTTTTCAAAAAATTAAAAGAAAAGTTTTTTAAAAGAATACTTGCATAGTATTCAAATACAAGGGACATTTTCTTTGTTTCTGCCTGTCTCTGTCTCTCTCTGTTACTCTTGTGCGTTCGAGGTCATTGTGAATTCTTGGCAGAGAAGAAGAAGAAGAAGAAGATAGGGAGGAGGGGAGGGGGGGGAGGGGAGGGGGGAGGAGGAGGAGGATGTGGGAGTGCCATGACAGTAGTAGGATGTTAAATGGTCAAGTGCCCTGAAAGTGACTTCTTGTGGATGGTAGTAGTGATTGAATTCTTGAGACAACTCTTTTGAATGTGTTGTTTATAAGATTTGCGTAGGTGTTATTCTAAACAGCAATAGTAGTGAAGTGAGGAAGGAGGTGGCGGAGAGGAAGAAGATGAAGAAGAAGGAGAAAGAGAAGAAAGAATATAATAAGGGAATGCAGGTGGTATGATAGTAGTAGGATGTTAAATGGTCAAGTGACCTAAAAGTGACTCGTGGATTATAGCAGTGATTGGGATTGTTTTCCAATGAATTCTTGGGTATCTCTTGAATGTGTAGCGGAACCTCCTCACTCAGGAATTCATTTACGAATGATAACGTAGCGGCTAACATCTAGCTTTGGCCCGCTTGGACTGTTGTGTCCACCACCCTGATTGGCTCTTATTTGCGCGGCATTTGTCAACAGTTCTGTTTCGCACCAGGGTGCATACCAACCAATCATGGCCTTCTGTTAAGGTCACGTGAGAGAGTCTTTCTGCCTTTTCCGGTGAGCCCTTTTTTATCTATAAATAACCCTGTTTGATACACGCCAGTTTGTCTTCGACTTCAGACCTCTTACTGGTCTGGTTGTTGATCATCTCACAGAACACACTAACCGGCCAGTTTCCAGCGACGACGTCATCACCACCAATCTACTGTCTACTACAGTCCCGTTGCCAGCGCCAACACCACCACCAGAGTACACACCAACAACAGTAACCTTGGTTCCTTCTCCACGCTGTTCGTGTGGATTGTTTCCACCACGAAGATAACAGTCAGAACAACCTGCAAGAACCTTCTGTACCAAGTGGCCAGCTCAGCATCGATGCTCAACTTCACACACAACATGTGACACCACAGCTCTGCTCTTCGGCCACAACTTCTTGCGTACAAACATTCTATCTACTGTGAAACTCTTCTATGAACTGGTATTTCTCTATCTATGTGTTCCAATGCTTATCGTCACTGTACAGACTCTTATTCCATGTTCTGTATATCTCACTCACATATACACACATTTATTGTATACATACTCTTGTACAAGAAGGCCTGTCTTATGTATTGTATTACTTATATCGCCGCATGCATGCACACACAGACACACAGTTGACTACCCTAATAAAACTTACTCTTTATATATCTAACGGTTGTCCCTCTCTCTCTTTCCATACTGGCATTTCCTTGCATTACACATGTGAGCCCTCGCATGTCATATATTATGTTATTGTGTCGACCGTGCGACGCGTTAAAAGGAGCCTCTTCCGTTTGTTGCCATCTCTTTTGGTTCGCACGGTCGTTCTCCACAAATGTATCATTTTTAATATTTGCATGTGTGTTTGTGTTATTCTAAGGCTGTGGTAGATATGTCGTTTGTTGTAGATGCGTTCAAAAGGGGTCTGTATTTTGTATTAAAGAGAGTCTCTTTACTAATTCATTGGCTACAGGTTGTATCGTCCCTGAATTGGTAGAGGGGAAAAATTTTGAAGCTTGGATTTTTGTTATTGGCGCAAATGTCGATGTGTTGGCTGAATGCTATTTTTCTGTTTTGGGGGATCTTTGATCTGGGATCTGTGCAGAGCCATCCTTTTTGTTTGGCTTATGTATTGCTCTTGACACCCAGAGCAGGTTAGTGCATATATCAGGTTCTCCGAAGCACATGTGAAGCTGCTTTTGACCGTGAAATGTTGTCCCTGTTTGAAGGAGAACTCTGATCCCTCAATTAAATTGACACATATCTCACAGTTGGGTGTTCCATATTTTTTTACTGACGGCTTCTGTGTTGTTGAGTGTATTCAGGCTTGTGCTAGGAGACTTTTCATAGATTTGGGTTGTCTCATTCGTTTTATGACGGTGTGTGTTTGGAGGATTCTGTGGTCCTTTTTTAGCAGGGGAATGTTTTGAAGGATGGTGTCGAAAGCTTCATTGTTAAGAGGGTTGTGTGTGGAGATGTATGGTAGGGCTTTTGGTTGTAAATCCTTCTTTAATTTGGGATGTCTGAGTTCATGGATGTTGAGTTGTAGGGCACGTTGAAAGCATATGTCAATTAGTGAAGGTGGGTAGTTCCTGGTGATGAGTGTATCCTTTCGTTCATGTAGCCATGTGTCTCTGGTACTTGCATTAGAAACTATAGTACATATCCTTTTTGCTAGATTGAAGGAGATATTCATTCTGGTGTGTCTGGGGTAGCATGAGTTGAACGGTAAATATTGCTTGGACTCCGTGGGCTTATAGTATATATCTGTTTCTATTACGTTGTTAGATTTCTTAATGAGGATATTGAGGAAGGGAAGTTGTTGATTGCTATATTCCATCGTGAATTGAACGTTTACGTCAAGTCCATTTATAAGTGCTTGGAATTCTTTTAAGTCTCTCTATACTTTCATGCCAAAGAATGAAACAGTCATCCATGTATCTCTTCCAGTTATTTTCTATGTAGAGGGAGAATGGGCAGCTGTATTTTTCTAGAACCTTACAATAAAGACTAATTTCTAGATATCCCATGACTAGGTTAGCAAAGGTGGGGCCCATTTTCGTACCCATCCATATATACACTATATATATATATATATATATATATATATATATATATATAAAATGATAAATGTGCCCTTTTAAAGCCTAGCCAGGCTCATGGGCCCTGTTTCCTGGTTTCAGCTTGGGTCAGTCCATCGTAGTGTTACTCATTATTGCCAGCTGAGTGGACTGGAGCAACGTGAAATGAAGTGTTTTGCTCAAGAACACAATGCGTCACCTGGTCGAGGAATCAAAACCACAATCTCACGATTATGATGCTGACACCCTAACCACTAAGCCACGTGCCTCCACATATATATATATATATATTGTATATGAATATATTGGATATAAATATATATATAGTATATAAAAGGGATTATAATCCAAGCTGTGTCCTGGCACAACTCTATATTCTAGCTATCTATGGTATGTTTTATTTTAATTGAGAAAATAATGCATATAATTAGAAATTCCTGGTCAAGTATATTATTTGCAGAGTTTGTATTAAAACAAAGATTGGAATTTATTGCATTATTTTAATTCTGAAGTAACAAATGTTTCATTACAACATGCGAAATACATTTTATGAACATAGGTATTAATATTAATAATGATATGAAAATAATGAATTCATAATAAAATACACACACACACACACACATGGTCATCATCAGCATCATTTAATGTCTATTGTCCATGCTGGCATGGGTTGGACGGTTTGACCAGGGCTGGCAAGCTGAGCGGCTGCATAAATTCCAGTCTGATTTGGCATGATTTCTACAGCTGGATGCCCTTCCTAATGCCAACCACTCCGAGAGTGTAATGGATACTTTTACGTGACACCAGCATGGGTGCCAGTTGTGTGACACCAGTATCTGCAATAACTATAATTTTACTTGGCTTGATGGGTCTTCTACTCAAGCATGGCATATTGCTCAAAAGGTGCTTTTTAACGTACCACTGGTACAAGTGCTAGTTATGCAACATCGACATTGGCCACATTATATCCGTAAGGCCCAACACTTGAAAGGTGCTAGTTACACAACACTGGCACAGGTGCTAGTTACATGGCACCGGCATTGGCCACATTGCCTTCATGAGGCCTAATGCTCAAACGGTATATCTTGTGTGCCACCAGCTTGGGTGCAGTTACGTGACACTGGTATCGGCTATGACTATGATTTCATTTGGCTTGACAGGTCTTCTCAAGCATGGCATATCACCAAAAGTCTCGATCACTAGTCATTGCCTCTGTGAGGCCCAACATTTGAAGATCATGCTTCAGCAATTCATCTCATGTTTTCCTGGGTCTACCTCTACTGCAGATTCTCTCCACAATTAGAGATCGACACTTCTTTACACAGCTGTCCTCGGCCATACACATCACATGACCATACCAGCACAGTTGTCTCTCTTGAACACCACATCTAATGCTTCTTATGCCCCACTTTTCTCTCAAGATACTTATTCTCCAGTGTACATGCACACTGACATTGCACATCCAATGAAGCATGCTAGCTTCATCTCTTTCAAGCCTATGCATGAAGACATTTTTTTTTGTTAGCCTCAAGGTATCAAAACATTAATAAATATAAATATGTTATGAATGACATTATGCCTGGTAACTATTCTTTTTAAAATTCTATTATATCTCATCAGCACTACATTGCCTAAAGCCACCTTTTATTTCTGTGGATGCTGTATTCCTTCACTTAACATTGGAGTTTAGACATTATGCCTAGCCAGAACATTTATTGTGTGTACTTATTATGTCTTTTTGACATCTTGATATTAATCACACACACACACACGCACGCACGCACGCATGCACACATGTTGTGTAGCATCCCAGCCACATGATTTCAGGTTCAATCCCACTGGCACCTTGGGTAAGTGTTTTGTATTATAGCTGCAGGCCAACCAAATACTTGTGAGTGCATTTGGAGGATGGAAACTGAAAGAATCCCATTGTGTGTGTGTGTATATACATACACATGTATGTACTTACATATGACTGTATGTATGTTCTCTTCTGTTTTTAATTATTTAAGTTCTTCATCTGAGGAAGGAG
Organism: Octopus bimaculoides; assembly: GCF_046866305.1. Classification (NCBI taxonomy): domain Eukaryota; kingdom Metazoa; phylum Mollusca; class Cephalopoda; order Octopoda; family Octopodidae; genus Octopus; species Octopus bimaculoides. The sequence goes on along the minus strand of NC_142933.1, from coordinate 57,565,896 downwards.
CTGGTTTCTAACAATGACACAAAGCTCCATCGTTGGAATGTAGATAACAAAAACAATGTTACATTTTAAACTTGGGAAAAGTCTCACATATTTTTAGTGTTCTACTTACAGATTGCATTTGTAATGTGCAAGTTAGTTGGTAGATTTCTTTTTTCTGAAAACTCTAGCTTATCTGGATTGTCACTCAGGTATTTACTCACAAAACCAAATGCACCAATTATTATTGATGTAAATGTGAATATATAATCTGGATATAGAAGCTGGACATTTTGAAGTAGTTGTCCATAGTTATCCTCTTTCTCTTTGATTCTCAAAGGTACATTCATATCAGCAGAACAACTGACTCCTATAAAGGCACATACCTTTTTTTGTTTGTTATGTTTACACTTGACAGATATTTTGATGGAAATGATCCGCCAGTATTCCTTGTGTTGATGTATTTAATAACAGGAGTATTCTCTATATTTATTCTGGGATAGTCTTTTTCCTGAATGGCACTGTATATTGTTTTTGTAACAATGTCATGTCACACAGGGCTAGTCATATGTATGATGTCTTCCACAGAAATATGATATAATCTACATTTTTGGTTGCATCTTGGAACTCCAAGAGCTTTACTGATCCTTTTGTTTATTTGGATTTGAAGTGTAATGTGATGTAGTGGACATGAGTCCAAGTGAGGCTGCATTTCATGTTGATATTACTGTCTTCTTCAAGTCTTTTCCCAAAGACTTGAAGACTACCCATGCATAGTCTTTTTTTGGTATGCTGAGCATTTCACATCCAGGTCTTCTTTGCTGCATGTTAGTCTGGCAATTTCGGAGTTGTATGGAAGGTCATCAGGAAGAATGTGATTCCTGAGGAGCTCACAACCAACATGTAGGATATTGTTTTCTTCAATTTGCACTATTGATAAAGCTGGAGTATCATCTCCTAATGTAGCAACTATATCAGTATGAAAGTCCTAGGGTGGGGCTAAACCCTTTTTCTTTAGGTACTTGACAAGGCCATAATGTTCATTTTCAAGAGAAGTAGCAACTACTTTTTAAAAAGTTTTCATTGAACAATCAGATATCAATGCAATTATTAATAAGAAAAGTTTAAATTAATGCATGCAAGATATCAAAGCTTTAGCATTACTCCTTCCTAGTCAGCCTATGAACTTTTCATCCCACACTCGTATTTATTTTTGCTGCTGTTGTTTAGAAACTGTCTGAAAGAAACTATACAACATTCAAAGGTTGTCTGCACTGATCTCAAGCCTCTTCCTCTTTCATCTCTTAAAAGTACACCCTGTAGAGATTTCCACTTGATGTCAGTATCTTGCAGGTTTTAACATCTATGGAGAGGATTTCTTCAACAGACCAGTCAAATATTCCAAATGTTGGAACCAGCACTGGTACTGCAAATGCATTCTGGGATATTGTCTTGTTATTAGAGGAGAGTTCCGACTGCCATATTTTTCTAAGTCTTGTATAATATTCTTGGGTCACTCAATCTTTATTCAATATAACCTTCTTAAGTATGTAAGTATGTATATATGTAATGCATGTATGTATGCCAGGTCACTTATGAGGCTCTCATAAGTGCTACTGGTAACATGGAATCCAGTACAAACTGTTGCATGGTCAGGTTGTTGGCGACTAAACCAACATCCCCACAATTTACATTTGACGGATATTTGTCCTCATCTTGTTTGTTGTTAACACAACATTTTGGCTGATATACCCTCCAGCCTTCATCAAGTGTCTTGGGGAAATTTCGAACCTGGGTTCTCATTCCTAAGGTATTTTTCGATGTTGTTATTATTATTATTATTATTATTATTATTATTATTATTCAGGTGGTTAAGAGTGCGGGCTACTAACCCCAAGATTCCGAGTTCGATTCCAGGCAGTGACCTGAATAATAATAATAACAACATCGAAAAAATACTTTAGGAATGAGAACCCAGGTTTGAAATTTCCCCAAGACACCTGATGAAGGTTGGAAGGTATATCAGCTGAAACGTTGTGTTAACAACAAACAAGATGAGGACAAATATCCATCAAATGTAAATAATGTAAAAGACACAACGTTAAAAAAAGAAAAAGGTGCTTATGTAGGTTTTTGTAGACAAGAGAATAATCTCAATAACAAATATACTTATTACAAAAACTGGTTGAGTTTTATTTTAGGTCAAAGTTTTGTAACTCAATCATGCTCCACAGTGCCAGGATTATCTCAAAGATAATGTGTGAGTGAGAAACAATCTCCTGTCAAAGATGACACATGTACATAATTCCTCATCACTTAAATGAAGATAAAACTATTTTTTATACTCAACTGAGAGCCATACTTAGGAAAATCCCCAATTCTGATAAAGTCATTCTACTGGGGGATTTCAATACCAGGGTTGGAACAGACTGGCAAATATGGAACTCTCTAGGTTGTTTTGGTGTAGGGAAAATGAATAGCAATGGTCTTATGCTGTTGGTGCTTTGTGAAGCACTCATTATATGCACAAAGGTGATCACACAACAACGTGGATGCATCCAGGGTCTAAAGTTTGGCACTTGCTGGATTATATCATCATCTGCAAGAATGACACCTATGACATTGCAAATGTCAAGTTCTATCATGGATCAGAGTGATGGATAGACCACAGTCTGGTGCAAGCAAAGATATATGATGCTGTGTTGAGGAAAGAGCTTCAGACTTGCTAGTCCAGCATTGAAAATACTACACTATGGGAAGATTTTCGAGATCAGATTCTTCAAGGTGCTGCCGAAACACTGGGATATGCTACTGCCAGACACAGAGACTGGTTCAATGAAAATGATGCTGAAGTTCAGTGACTATTGGTTGTAAAGCACCATGCCCATAATGTATTGCTGCACAGAGGACTTTCAGCTGTGCAGCGAAATCTAGCACTGGCCCACTATAACAGTGTAAAATCACTACTGCAGCGATCTCTCAGGAAGATTCTGAACACTTGGTGGGAGAATCTTGCTTGTGATGTTCAGGCTGCTGCTGATGCAAATGACAGCAAGAAGCTTTACCATCTTATGAAGCAAGTTTATGGGCCTAAGAGCTCTGCATCAGCTCCTTTGCTTTCCAAGGAGTCTTCCACTCTGTTTACTAAATCAACAGAAATCACAGGTCCCTGGATTGAACACTTCTCTGAACTCCTGAACCATGAGTCAGTTGTGGATGAAACAATGATTGATACTATGCCCCAAAAACCTATCATTGGCTCCTTAAATTCCATGCCCTCAATAGATGAGGTAATGACAGCAATAAGAAAATTGAATCTTGGTAGGGCACCTGGAAGGGATGGAATTTGTACTGAGGTCTTGCGATTTGGTGGTGATTACATCATACAGTCCCTTCATGAACTTATTAGTGTAGTCTGGAGGGATGGTGCAATGCCTAAGGACTGGAAGGATGCAATTATTCTCTCTCTTTCTATAAAGGAAAAGGAACCAGAACAATGTGTGGGTAACTACAGAGGTATTGCTCTACTATCAGCTGCTGGCAAGGTTCTGGTGAATATTCTTCTTACCTGGCTGAATGGATGTCTCATAAATGATGTCCTATCTGAATCTCAATGTGGCTTCCAATCTGGTAGAGGGACATATGATTTTCACAGCAAGCCAAATGCAAGAGAAGTGCTATGAGCAGAATATGGATCTTGTCCAGGTATTCATTGATTTAATCAATGTGATACTTTGATACTGTGAATAGGGCCTTGCTATGGAAAATACTTAGCAAACTTGGATGTCCAGATCACTTTGTCTCCATGATTAAATCATTTCATGATGGGATGGAGGCTTGGGTCAACGTTGGTAGTGGCATGGCAGGACCCATTCCTGTAGAGAATGGTGTTAAGCAGGGTGACATCCTTGCCCCAACTCTCTTTTCTTTGTACTTTGCTGCTGCTTTTACTCATGCTTTTTCTAAGGTTAGCTCTCTGGGAATACATGTCAGGTATCGATCTTCTGGCTGCCTCTTTAATCTGTACTGATTTGCTGCCAATTCAAAAGTTTTCCAGTCTCTTGTTCGTGACCTCCTTTACGCAGATGACAGTGACTTAGTCGCTCATACAGTGGATGACATACAAATACTCATGAATTGCATTTATGCTTCTTGCAAGGCATTTGGACTTAGCATTAGCCTGGACAAGACTGTTGTAATGTTCCAACCTGCACCAGGAAATCCATATGTGGAACTAGCTATCTTTGTTGAAAGAACAATACTGAAAGTGGTAGACAAATTTGTCTACCTGGGCAGCACACTCCCTAGATGATGAAATATTTTTCAGGCTGCAGAGAGCAACTGGTACCTTCCGGTCTCTTCAGTCTCATTTCTGACACCATCACAAGGCAAAAAAAATTGCCAGGTACCATGCATGTGTACTAGCATTGCTCCTTTACTCCATGTGAGACATGGACCCTTTACAAATGTCATGTAAAGGCCCTTGAATGCTTTCATCAGAGATGTCTGAGACATATTCTGAATGTTGGCTCCAGACACACAGGTCCCGAGGAAAGCTGATATCTTGAGGCGATGGTGCACAAGCACCGGTTATGTTGGACTGGACACCTTATTAGAATGAAGGATAGCAGAATCCCTTAACAGATGCTATATGGGGAACTTGTTAGTGGAAAGAGACCCTGGCAGAAACCAAGGTTGTGATTTATGGACTGTGTCAAGTCCTCATTAAAGGCCTGTGATATGCAGAAGACTAACTAGGTGAGCAATGCCTGTCATTGCCACAGATGGAGGAAGCAGGTTAAGGAGGGGGTTGACACTTTTGAGAGAGCACGTATCCTGCATGAAGAACTTAAGCGAGCTGCACAAAAGCGCATGGCTCGTATAGTGAATGACACCTATGACATTGCAAATGTCAAGTTCTATCATGGATCAGAGTGATGGATAGACCACAGTCTGGTGCAAGCAAAGATATATGATGCTGTGTTGAGGAAAGAGCTTCAGACTTGCTAGTCCAGCATTGAAAATACTACACTATGGGAAGATTTTCGAGATCAGATTCTTCAAGGTGCTGCCGAAACACTGGGATATGCTACTGCCAGACACAGAGACTGGTTCAATGAAAATGATGCTGAAGTTCAGTGACTATTGGTTGTAAAGCACCATGCCCATAATGTATTGCTGCACAGAGGACTTTCAGCTGTGCAGCGAAATCTAGCACTGGCCCACTATAACAGTGTAAAATCACTACTGCAGCGATCTCTCAGGAAGATTCTGAACACTTGGTGGGAGAATCTTGCTTGTGATGTTCAGGCTGCTGCTGATGCAAATGACAGCAAGAAGCTTTACCATCTTATGAAGCAAGTTTATGGGCCTAAGAGCTCTGCATCAGCTCCTTTGCTTTCCAAGGAGTCTTCCACTCTGTTTACTAAATCAACAGAAATCACAGGTCCCTGGATTGAACACTTCTCTGAACTCCTGAACCATGAGTCAGTTGTGGATGAAACAATGATTGATACTATGCCCCAAAAACCTATCATTGGCTCCTTAAATTCCATGCCCTCAATAGATGAGGTAATGACAGCAATAAGAAAATTGAATCTTGGTAGGGCACCTGGAAGGGATGGAATTTGTACTGAGGTCTTGCGATTTGGTGGTGATTACATCATACAGTCCCTTCATGAACTTATTAGTGTAGTCTGGAGGGATGGTGCAATGCCTAAGGACTGGAAGGATGCAATTATTCTCTCTCTTTCTATAAAGGAAAAGGAACCAGAACAATGTGTGGGTAACTACAGAGGTATTGCTCTACTATCAGCTGCTGGCAAGGTTCTGGTGAATATTCTTCTTACCTGGCTGAATGGATGTCTCATAAATGATGTCCTATCTGAATCTCAATGTGGCTTCCAATCTGGTAGAGGGACATATGATTTTCACAGCAAGCCAAATGCAAGAGAAGTGCTATGAGCAGAATATGGATCTTGTCCAGGTATTCATTGATTTAATCAATGTGATACTTTGATACTGTGAATAGGGCCTTGCTATGGAAAATACTTAGCAAACTTGGATGTCCAGATCACTTTGTCTCCATGATTAAATCATTTCATGATGGGATGGAGGCTTGGGTCAACGTTGGTAGTGGCATGGCAGGACCCATTCCTGTAGAGAATGGTGTTAAGCAGGGTGACATCCTTGCCCCAACTCTCTTTTCTTTGTACTTTGCTGCTGCTTTTACTCATGCTTTTTCTAAGGTTAGCTCTCTGGGAATACATGTCAGGTATCGATCTTCTGGCTGCCTCTTTAATCTGTACTGATTTGCTGCCAATTCAAAAGTTTTCCAGTCTCTTGTTCGTGACCTCCTTTACGCAGATGACAGTGACTTAGTCGCTCATACAGTGGATGACATACAAATACTCATGAATTGCATTTATGCTTCTTGCAAGGCATTTGGACTTAGCATTAGCCTGGACAAGACTGTTGTAATGTTCCAACCTGCACCAGGAAATCCATATGTGGAACTAGCTATCTTTGTTGAAAGAACAATACTGAAAGTGGTAGACAAATTTGTCTACCTGGGCAGCACACTCCCTAGATGATGAAATATTTTTCAGGCTGCAGAGAGCAACTGGTACCTTCCGGTCTCTTCAGTCTCATTTCTGACACCATCACAAGGCAAAAAAAATTGCCAGGTACCATGCATGTGTACTAGCATTGCTCCTTTACTCCATGTGAGACATGGACCCTTTACAAATGTCATGTAAAGGCCCTTGAATGCTTTCATCAGAGATGTCTGAGACATATTCTGAATGTTGGCTCCAGACACACAGGTCCCGAGGAAAGCTGATATCTTGAGGCGATGGTGCACAAGCACCGGTTATGTTGGACTGGACACCTTATTAGAATGAAGGATAGCAGAATCCCTTAACAGATGCTATATGGGGAACTTGTTAGTGGAAAGAGACCCTGGCAGAAACCAAGGTTGTGATTTATGGACTGTGTCAAGTCCTCATTAAAGGCCTGTGATATGCAGAAGACTAACTAGGTGAGCAATGCCTGTCATTGCCACAGATGGAGGAAGCAGGTTAAGGAGGGGGTTGACACTTTTGAGAGAGCACGTATCCTGCATGAAGAACTTAAGCGAGCTGCACAAAAGCGCACGGCTCGTATAGTGAATGGGGAAAGCTTGGTCTGCAATGTTTGCAGTCGTGTATGTTTGTCAAGAGCAGGGCTCATTAGCCACCAACGGAGCCACAAATGCAAAATATAAGTTAGTCCTAATATAATGTTCCTAAAGTTCAGCAATGGTTTTCCTTGGTCACAAGTGGATGGTCATCATCATGTATGTATGTATGTGTGCGTGTGCATGCGTGTATGTATATTTGAATCTCTTGATATTGCTTGATTGTTGTAAATGAATGTCATTCATTTCATATATTCTGCAAATACATGTCTGTCTATGGGGTAATATTACCTTGATTGTAAACTAGTAAAGGTTGGTGATAAGAAGGACATCATGCCATGGAAAATCTGCTTCAATAAACTTCATTCAACCCATGCAGCATGAAGAAGTAGATGTTATAAGTCTAATATTGATGATGATAATGATGATGATGATGATGATGATGATGATGATGATGATATGTGTGTGTTCATGTATGTGTTTTTGTGTGTTTAGAAATGTTTAGATGATAAAGTACTGATATAGATGCTAAAGAAGCAGTTTTTTAAAATCTTAAACGGCAGCTAATTCTCACTCTGGTTTTATTAGATAAAGTTGACAGCAAGTCTTTTCATGGTTGTGAAACTCTTAAGTTTCTACACAAGCATCTAACATTGACCCACTAAAATGTAATAGATTCCACAATCTCCAAATAAAACTTTTGAAAAAATTAGGTCTGAAGGCAGTAGTATATATTTTTTAAAAATTTGCTCTTTACTTGAAAGATGGGAAGAAATATACAATCAAAATTTTCTAAGAAAGGAAAGACCCTGAGTAAAAGGAATCTTATGATTTTGTTTTCAATTTTAATGCCACCTTGGAAAAGAGGACATTAAATGATGATGAAATATAAAGGGAAAATGATAATAAAAGTATTATTGAAAATATTGAAATTATAATTGAAAATCATGAATTTTATTAAAGGAGCTTATTCTCTAATTTTTTTTCCCCTAATTCCAGTAATTCTATTGATGTTTTTGATTGCCTGTTGCTGCTTTGAATTATTTTACTTTCACATCACACAACCGTTTCTTATTGAGGAAAAAAAAAAAAGAAAAGAAAAAAAAGAAGAAATACTGAAATGCTTAGCTTTTGAAGGAAAGAGGTGAAATTGTATGAAGCTTCAAACAAACTGATGGATAAGTGATAAGATTTATTAAAATCGATGTCTGACATCAGCAGTAGGAAGAGGTAGTATGAAATAAGTCAGTTGCAGCTTCTCTTCAACGGATGGTAGTGCTGATTCTGAGTTTAGTATGTATTGACATGTAAGAACTGTAGCTGAGTTGGAGTGCGAGGAAAGCAACAAGAAGCCAGTAGCAGCAGTTTTAATCGAGTCTTAAGTGTGATGGCGTACCAGTAAAT
>NC_142933.1:57549839-57552339 GCF_046866305.1 Octopus bimaculoides | reverse complement strand
GAGCCATCCGGACTCCCGTTTGTGCTGTGAACAGGGATTAATTTTCTCTCTTTGTTCCTTTGCACCACATGAGCTCAACTCTCCTCCCCTCGCCTCTCCTCCCCTCGCCTCTCCTCCCCTCGCCTCTCCTCCCCTCGCCTCTCCTCCCCTCGCCTCTCCTCCCCTCGCCTCTCCTCCCCTCGCCTCTCCTCCCCTCGCCTCTCCTCCCCTCGCCTCTCCTCCCCTCGCCTCTCCTCCCCTCGCCTCTCCTCCCCTCGCCTCTCCTCCCCTCGCCTCTCCTCCCCTCGCCTCTCCTCCCCTCGCCTCTCCTCCCCTCGCCTCTCCTCCCCTCGCCTCTCCTCCCCTCGCCTCTCCTCCCCTCGCCTCTCCTCCCCTCTCCTCCCCCACACCTACTTCCTCCCACCCACCTCTCCTCTCTTGCTCTGACTCCTACTTCTCTTAACTCCAACTCTCCTTCTCTCTCCTCTTCACTCCTACCCACCTTCTCCTTCTCCCTTCATCATCACCCTTCCCTCATAACCCCACGCCACCCCTACACATTCCAACCCCACCTTCCCTATCCTCCCCACCCACCCCATCCCTTACACCCCTCCCAATACCCCACCTCTACCTCCACCCTCTTCCTACCCACATACCCCATATCTACCCCCACCCTCAGCCTAACCCACACCCACCCTTGCTTTCCCCACTCTTACCTCCCCACCTCCCAGCACCATCACACCACACCACTACATCATACACCACTATACCAAACAACACATCACATCACACCACCCACATATACACTAGCACAGACCATTTCCCAGCCCCACATCTTCACACCTATACATACACACACGCACACGTCAAGGTCACCAGCCCTCTTCCTCATGCACATACATACTCTCTTATACACACGCACGCGCACCTTCCTTTTGAGATCACCACTACTTTATTATCTCACCTTCCTAGCTCCCCTGTGTGACCCTTCTGTCCGGCATTCGTCATGATAGATCGCTAGTCACTACACATTCTTTATTTTCTCTCCTTGCTTCTTTCTGTGTTCCTTTCTGTGTTCCTTTCTGTGTTCCTTTCTGTGGAAGAGCGTAGGCTTGAAACATTAAAGACTTTTTCACTTCCCGAGCATTAAACTAATACATCTGTTTGTTGTTTACACCACCTGTCTTCGTTGGTCTGTACTCAGACCAACTAGGGTGAATACGCAGACGATATGAAAAGTCTCCTAGAAAATACAGAACCCCAGCGATGTTGCCCATCTGCATCAGGAGTTGGACTCAATTTACAGATGGACCAAGGATAATAATATGAAGTTTAATGCTGAAAAATTCCAAGCCCTGCGCTACTAAATATGAAACTTAAAGGGTACACTGGTCCAGAGGGAATTACAATCCCAGAGCCTAAATCGCTGAGGGACCTGGGTATTGACATGAGTGATGATACCTCTTTCCATTACCAGGATGGCTACTTGCGAAGACCTATTGAGGCAAGTATGAACAAACCAAAATTGCTGATGTGGCGGATGACAGTACTGCCTGATTGGCACTTGTGCCAGTGGAATGTTAAAAGCACATCCGAGTGTGACTTATGCCAATGCCACGGATTGGCTCCCATGCTGGTGACACGTGAAAAGCACCATTCAAGCATGATCGCAGCCAGTGTCGCCTTACCAGCATATGAAAACCATTTGAGCATGGTCGTTGCCAGTGCTGCCGGACTGGCTCCCATGCACGTAAAAACACCTTTTGACTATGGTTGTTGCCAGGGCTACCTAACTGGACTGCATGCCGGTGGCGCGTAAAAAGCGCCCACTACACTCGCAGTGTGGTTGAAATTAGGAAGGGCATCCAGCTGTAGAAACTTTGCCAGACCAAATTGAACCTGGTGTAGCCTCTGGCTCACCAGTCCTCAGTCAAACCGTCCAACTCATGCCAGCATGGAAAGCGGATGCTAAACGATGATGATGATATATTATACATATATAGGTGTAGGAGTGGGTGTGTGGTAAGTAGCTTGCTTACCAACCACATGGTTTTGGGTTCAGTCCCACTGTATGGCACCTTAGGCAAGTGTCTTCTATAGCCTCGGGCCAACCAAAGCCTTGTGAGTGGATTTGGTAGACAGAAACTGAAAGAAATAAAAGAGTACAAGAGTATATATATCTTATATATATATATATATATATATATATATATATATATATAGTAATAATATTAGGGAATAAAAAAATTTTATTCCAACCTTACAGGCAAAAATTGGTATAATATTACACCGGGTTTCCTAATATATAATATATATGTATATAACTAATTTAGAGACAAACCACTACTCTACAACTCAGAACTCATCCAAATCCATGCTGTGAGGCATATACCATCTTAATATATCTAAGATTTTAATCTAAAAATTTAAATTAAATAATATATTACATAAATAAATCATATTAATCATATAAATAAATCATAGAAATATTAATTTAAAAAAATTTTAAAGTTAAAATTAT
>NC_142933.1:57525611-57540611 GCF_046866305.1 Octopus bimaculoides | reverse complement strand
ACCCACCCCACCAGGAGGACTCAAGCAATATCCAACCTGAATTTCCACAGGGCGGACTGGAAGTCAATTCGCAGAGAGATTCGAAATCAAAACTGGCATGACAGCCTTTCTATACAAGACAATGACCTCAAACTAAGTCATTTTATGTCAACCATACAAGACATATGCACCAAATACGTGCCATATAGAAAGACCAGCAAACATGCCAATAGAATTCCTAGAGACAGGAAAATCCTTATGAGACACAGAACAAAGGTCTCAAACCAGTTAAATAGAGAACCGGAGGATAGGAAAAGGGCTAAATTAAAACTAACACTATTAGAAATAGGAAACAAAATTAAACTCTCCCATGAAAAGGAGAGAGCAGAGAAGGAGAAGAGAGCAGTAGAAAGCATAAAAACAAACCCCAAGGCTTTCTATAGATTTGTAAAGGAGACTGCTACGGTGCAGTATAAGATAGGACCCCTATTCCTGCCTAATGGCTCACTGACTGCAGATCCCACATGGATAAGTGAAGTGCTCTGTACACAATTCAAGAGTGTCTTCACTTCTCCTCTGAGTCACATGCAGATTAAGAACCCAGCTGATTTCTTTGACAATAGCACTCAGCAGAAAAAGACTGCATCCATTACCTACATCGACATTGAAGAGGAAAATGTGATAGCTGCCATAAATGAAATGAGCTCAAATTCGGCAACTGGCCCCGATGGTTTCCCAGCTGTCCTCTTAAAGTCGTGTAAACAAGAACTAGCAGGACCACTCTGGATACTCTTCCAGAGTTTCCTTGCAAATGGTAAACTTCCCAAAAAGCTGAAGGAAGGCACCATATGTCCTATCCATAAAGGTGGAAGCAGAGCAGAGGCTGCGAACTACAGGCCCATCTCTCTGACTTCACATATTAACAAAGTCATGGAACGAATTGTCAGAAGGAGATTGATTGCGTTCCTAGAAGAAAATGACTTGCTGAATGAGACCCAGCATGGTTTCCGTCCAGGTAGAAGCTGCCTCACGCAGCTCTTGCAGCATTATGACTGGGTCCTGAAGCAGCTACTTGACCATTCAAATGTTGATGTGATATATCTCGACTTTGCAAAGGCCTTTGACAAAGTTGATCATGGCTTGATATGTCACGAGCTGCGAAACCATGGCATAGCTGGTAAATTAGGAGAGTGGCTGCATGACTTCCTGAATGGTAGAAGTCAGACAGTTGCAGCCAATGGAGAACTATCTAGGGAAACACAAATATTGAGCGGTGTTCCACAAGGAACTGTTCTGGGGCCACTACTGTTCATAGTGGCCCTTCTGGACATGCCCACGGTCACTCGGAGAGCCACTGTTACTAGCTATGCTGATGACACAAAGATATCTCAGGCAATAAAGAATCCTGATGATATTGTAAGCCTGCAGAATGACCTAAATGCAATATATGAGTGGGCAGAGCAAAATAATATGCAGTTCAATGCAAAAAAATTTCAAGTACTGCGCTACAAGACCACAAGTACCTCCCAACTGGCATACACAGGGCCTGGAGGTACTGCAATCCCAGAACCACAAACAGTAAGAAATCTGGGCATCAACATGTGTAGTGATGCCTCATTTCACATGCACATTGTCAAGTTGACAGCAAAGTGCAGACAACTGGCAGGGTGGATACTGAGGACATTCCATACAAGGGATCAAAAAGTCATGTTGACTCTATGGAAGACATTTGTTCTGAGCCGCCTAGACTATTGCTCTCAGTTGTGGTCACCACACAGTGTTAGGCGGATAGCAGAACTCGAGGCAATTCAGCGGCACTATACAAAAAAGATCGCCACAGTCCAACAGATGAACTACAGGGAGCGACTGAAGGCACGAGGTCTCTACTCCCTGGAGCGCAGGCGGGAGAGATATGTAATAATATACATATGGAAAATACTGGAAGGACTGGTGCCAAACTTTGGTATCAAGTACTACAGGAATGCCCGCACGGGTCGCCACTGCATGGTGCCAAAGGTACCGTCCACTGCATCTCACATAAGAACGAGATACTGCAGCAGCCTCGGTTTCAGAGGACCTCAGCTCTTCAATGCCCTGCCAAAACATTTGAGAGACATGCAAGACATGGATGCGGAGGTCTTCAAGACAAAACTTGACGCTTTCCTCTCCACGATACCAGACGAACCAATGGCTCGTAATGAGACGCAGTTTAGGGCAGCTATGTCAAATTCTCTTATACACCAGATGTGCCATCAAAACTCTTGATTGGACCATGTCAGGTGGGCGAGAAGAGCCATGCAAGGAACGTGAAAATCACGGTGGTGCACCAGCATGACTGCAGCCACTTGGCTGAAACACATAAATAAAAAAAATTAAAAAATAAAAATACACATACATATCCATACACATATATATATATGTGTGTGTATGTATGTGTATGTATATATATATATATATATGTATGTATTGTTCATGTTACTAAACTGTACAAGTTTTTCAATAGATTTGGCCTCTCCATTAAAATGTAAATTACTCTATCAACTACCTAGATGGTAATTGCAATTTAAATACGGGTTTACAGCAACCTTAATTGAAACCTGACTGGCTAAGTATAAATAGCATTAGAGACCCTATGCACCATCCCCACAAATAGCACCCAGAGCCCTTCACCGCAGAAATTCTCGATTTTAAATGAGGGCATAAATTAACGCTAGTTTAATAATATTACACACCTGGGTCCCTTATAGGTGATCCAAAAGTAATATCCCTTCACCAACACATCCGAGTTTAAATTCCATCCCCCACCCATAGTTACTAAATACGTAATATATATATTTATTAATATAACCTCCTCATGCCCTTTAATAAAGCTAATTCTTTCAACTATGAACCTAATTTAGAATACAGATGGCATTAGTACTTAACCCACTATAATTAATCCCCTCACCACTTTGAGAACTTGTACCCGCCATCTCAGCTAAGACTTCACTTGCAACTAAATTTATTTTACTGAACTTTCTACACCGTGAGTTAGCTTGTTTTTATTAGCTTCAATGTGGACCTAATTTTCAGCCGGCATACTGGTCTTTCTCATCATGGTCTTTCTCACTTCCTCAGTCGGTGGTTTTTTACATCACAATTCCTGTATGTATCTTTGTCTCAGCTGTTGGCCCATTTGGTGTATAAGAGAGTTTGATTCTGCTGACCTCGTCTGCACCTCATATCGGGCTATTGTTTCATCCGGTATTGTGAAGAGGAGGATGTCTAGTTCCTTTTTGAAGACATCTGTTTCCACCTTATGCATATTTCTTAATTTTTGTGGCAGGACATTGAAGAGCTGTAGGTTTTTGAACCCTAGACTATAGCAGCACCTGGATGATACCTTTGGTACAATACAATAGCAGCCAGTATAGCACTCAATACTGAAATTAGGTACTAGCCCTTCTAGAATTTTCCATATGTAGATTATCACATATCTCTCGCGCCTTCACAGCAGGGAGTAAAGTTGCAGTTTTTTCAGACTATCCCTGTAACTCATCTGCTGCACTGTTTCAGTCTTTTTAGTGTAGTGGAATTGGACTACTTCAAGCTCTGCTGTTAGTTTGGCACTATGTGGTGACCATACCTGAGAGTAGTTGTCCAGGTGGCTGAGAACAAAGGTTCTCCACAAGGTCAACATAGTTTCTTGGTGTCTTGTCTTGAAGAACCTCTGTATTCATCCTGCCAGTTGTCTGCACTTTGCTGCCATCTTGGTAATGTGCATATAAAACGATCTATCATTGCACATACTGATCCCCCAAGTCTTTCACTGTGCGCGACTCTGGGATTGTAGTGCCTTCAGTTCCTGATTGTGCATAGATAAGTTGATAGTGCAGTGCTTGAAATTTTCCCACATTAAACTGCATGTTGTTTATTTCAGCCTGCTTGTATATTGAATTCAGGTCCCACTGTAAGCTTGCAACATCATCCTGGATTTTTTATTGCCTGTGATAATTTTGTATCATTGTCATAGCTAGTGACAGTGGCTGTCTGAGTGAGCATGGGTTTGTCTAAGAGGGCTATTGTGAAAAGTAATGGCCCCAGAACAGTTCACTGGGGGATGCCACTTAGGATTTGAGTTTCTTCATATATATATATATATATATATATATATATATTTGTGTGTGCATGTCTGTGTCTGTCTCTCCACCATCGCTTGACAGCTGATGTTGGTGTGTATACGTTCCCACAACTTGGCAGTTTGGCAAAAGACACAAGTACTAGGCTTACAAAGAATAAGTCATGGAGTCAATTTCTTCAACTAAAAATCCCTTAAAGGGAGTGCTCTAGCACAGCCACTGTTAACTGACTGAAACAAGTAAAAGAATATATATATGTATATATATATATATATATATATATATATATATATATATATATATATTTATATATAGTGTACATTATTTACATTTGACGGATATTTGTCCTCATTTTGTTTGTTGTTAACACAACATTTTGGCTGATATACCCTCCAGCCTTCATCAGATGTCTTGGGAAATTTCAAACCTGGATTCTCATTCCTAAGGTATTTTTCGATGTTATTGTTATTATTATAATTACTATATGTATATATATATATATATATATATATATATGTATATATATCGATTTAAATAAGAGCCAAAGTCTGATCCATTGTAAAGACTTTATCATGACCTATGAGCATTTCGATGCAATATCCAGATCGATTCATGCATATTATAAAATATGGAATATTGTATCTCTTCAGGGTCGTATTAATACAAAGCAGACAGTAAAAATAGACAACATTTATAGACAACATTCATAGTTGACCTATAATTACATGTAAATAAACAAGTTGAAAAGACACGAGATGTAATGCAACCGTATAGCATATCGGTGTTGAAACCGTAAGAAGACAAAGTTGTTATCTATTTTTACTGTCTGCTTTAAATTAATACGACCCTGAAGAGATACAATATTCCATATATTATAATATGCATGAATCGATCTAGACATTGCATCGAAATGATCATAGGTCATAATAAAGTCTTTACAATGGATCAGATTTGGCTCTTATTTAAATCGATATACATACAAAAACTCACTTGTGAGTATTTTGCTACGTTTGATAACAGATACAATATTTTTGCCAAATTTTGGTATAAATCTATAAATACATACATATATATGTAGGGTTGCCAATTTGGCATATTTTATGCTAGATCTAGCATTTTTTTCAGCAAGTTTAGTAAATTAAAATTTTAATATTCAGGTCACTGCCTGGAATCGATCTTGGGATTGGTAGCCCGTGCTCTTAACCACTATGCCATATGCCCATGGGCTGTTTTTCTTTTTTGGTTCTCATTCCAAAGGTATTTTTCAATGTTATTATTATTATTATTCAGGTTACTGCCTGGAATCGAACTCGGAATCTTGGGGTTGGTAGCCTGCACTCTTAACCACTACGCCATATGCCCATGGGCAATTATAGAGTGAATTTTAGGGCTTATAAATCCAATATTTTCCTATCTTTCCTTAATACCAGTTCCCATATGCTATTCATATCTGTACTCTGTCTTCTTAGGAAGTTGTTGTGTCTTAGCATATGTGCTGCTTCTTTTAGTTTAGGTATTTTCCAGTGGTGTTCTCTGTCTATTATTTTAACTTCATCCCACAGGGGGAGGTGGTCTCCATTTTTCCATACATGATCAGCTATACCCGATTCATCAATATCTTCTCGTGTCATAGCTTTGCGATGTTCTTCTACCCTTATTTTGAGGGAGCAGCATGTTTTGCCTTTGTATAACCTACCACAGCTGCATGGGATGGAGTACACATAGTTTTTGGTCATATTCTCTTTTATTGGTGGTTTTACCTGAAGGAGATATTTGCGAAGTGTCGTATTACTCTTGAATACTGTCCTGATGTCATATGGGCTGCATATCTTTTGTATCTTTTCAAAGAGGGCCTTTCACATAGGGTAGACAGACTGTAGACAGTTTATTGGATTCATCCTCTCATGGGCATATGGCGTAGTGGTTAAGAGCACGGGCTACCAACCCCAAGATTCTGAGTTCCATTCTAGGCAGTGACCTGAATAATAATAATAGTAATAATATTGAAAAATACCTTAGAGATGAGAACCCAGGTTTGAAATTTCCCCAAGACACCTAGTGAAGGCTGGAGGGTATATCAGCCAAAACATTGTGTTTAACAACAAACAAAATGAAGACAAATATCTATCAAATGTAAATAATGTACATAATTCCTCATCTCTTAAGTATAGAACTAATATATATAGTGTGTATGTGTGTGTGTACACTGTTCGAAAAAGTGGCAGAAAGAGTGCAGTGGAATTACCATGAGGAATTTCACTGTACTGTTTCTTTTGCTTTCTCCAAATAATACAAGTCTTTTCCAAAGTAGGCAACCACTAGTCCTTTGGTTTTGTTTTATCTGATATATGTAGATGTATATATGTAGATGTATATATAGATGTATATATGTAGATGTATATATGTAGATGTAGGGTTGCTAATTTAGCATATTTTATGCTAGATCTAGCATTTTTTTTTTTCAGCATTTAGCAGAAAATTTTTGAATCTAGCATTTAGCAGGGAAAATAAGTTTAAAATTTTATTTAGCATTTTTATTAGTATTTTTCTCTGATCATGACATTTCCGCAATAGTTACCCTTTTTCTTTTTCCTCCTTTTCTACTTTCATTAATGTATCTTATAGCCAAATTTTAGTACTATGGGCTATTGTTGAATTTTTCTTCCACTTTCTTGAAACTTCAAATGAAAGTTTATCAAGTTATGAACTTTTCCAGCCCTACCCCACCGGCTTGGATACAGAGTGGTGCTGGTGGGAGAGGGAGAGAAGATGACTTTGTATCAGCACCTGAACTCATTACACAATAATGTAAATATGTTGCAAAGAATGAAAGCATGGAAATTTGTCCTAACAATGCTTTATTCTGTAGTGATGAGTTTTTATCATGACAGGTTGACTGATTTAAAATAGGCCTGTGTGTTTTCATACTTGTTTTGGATTATATAGTATAGAAGTACAGGGTGGGTGGTGTCTCCCCCTTTATATTTCTACTTACTTTTTTTTTCAAGTATTGTAGTTATAATTGTGGTTTTACCAATAGATATTGAATGTAAGATTGGAAGCGAAATATGATATTCTCAGGTTTATATCAGAACACAGTTTTAGGATTCTTGCAGATTTTACTTTTCCATTTATAGGTTGGCCACTCTGCATCCTGAATCAGTATTCTTCACCTCAAGAATTTGTAAACAGCAAACAAATTGCTAATGATGAATGAAAGAATTGTTAGCGGCAAACTGCTAAGTTGTGTTTTCAATTTTATATTAGTCAAAATTTTATTTTCTTGCTTCCAACTACATTATAATGAGCAAAGAAAAAACAAAGTTGTGCCAGCAAAAATTCTGAAAGGAATGGCTTAAGATGCCAGCGTTTACTAAGTGGTTGCGTGAAGTACCTAGTGACCAATCTAAAGCACATTGCAGATATTGTAGATGTAATATGTTAGTAAAATATTCTCTTTCAGTAAGCCACTGTGAAGCAAAAAAACATAAAGCATCAACTCCACAGCAAATGATTCTGCTTACCAATTTTATTAAAACCCAAAATGATAGGACATCTATGCTTGAAGCAAATTTAGCAATGTTTATTTGTTACCACTCATCATTTAATATCTGTGATCACTTAATAGAGTTATGTAAGAATTATATGTCTGATGGTGATATTACATCCAAAGTGAAGTTGCATCGTACAAAATGTGCAAATATTGTGAGAAATGTTCTAGCTCCATATTTTGATGGAGATTTGATTTTTGATAGAAGAGATAGAAAATTTAGCTTGTTATTAGAGGCATCCAATGATATAGCGATAAATAAGTTGTTAGGAATTGTTATCATATATTATAGTGACACTCACAAAAAAGTGGTATATACATATCTCAGTATGGTATCTTTAGAAACATGAGATGCAGAGGGCATTGTAGATGCTTTAAAAATTGAATTAGTGAAAAAGAAATTAGATATAAAAAATTTACTGGCTATAGGAACCGACAATGCTAGAGTAATGATATGAGTCAATAATGGTGTTTCCCAGAAATTAAAAGAAGTTCCATCATTACTTCTATCTAGATGTGTATGTCATTCTTTACAGTTGGCAGTATCCCACACTTGTGCTGAATGCTTGCCCATAAATTTAGAATTTTTAGTATCCGAAACCTATAAATGGTCTTCTCATTCTTCAACAAGACTTTACCTTGCTATCAATGATTAAGAGCCTTTGAAGATTGTGAATTCTTGTACAACTAGGTAGTTGTCAATAGAACCAGAGGTAAATAGAATTTTAAGCCAATGGTTTGAATTGCAAACTCACTTCCAAAAGAAAAGTGCTTTACAGCACAAACGTTACATGAAATGTTTTGTGATTCTAGAAATGAACTTTACCTTTTATTTTTGCATCCAATTTTAAAACACGTTCAGGAGTGGCTGTGTGGTAAGTAGCTTGCTTACGAACCACATGGTTTTGGGTTCAGTCCCACTGCGTGGCACCTTGGGCGAGTGTCTTCTACTATAGCCTCGGGCCGACCAAAGCTTTGTGAGTGGATTTGGTAGACGGAAGCTGAAAGAAGCCCGTCGTATATATATGTATATATATGTATATATATATATATATATGTATATATATATATATATATATGTATATGTATGTTTGTGTGTCTGTGTTTGTCCTCCCAACATCGCTTGACAACCGATGCTGGTGTGTTTACGTCCCCATAACTTAGTGGTTTGACAAAAGAGACCAATAGAATAAGTACTAGGTTTACAAAGAATAAGTCCTGGGGTCGATTTGCTCGACTAAATGCGGTGCTCCAGCATGGCCACAGTCAAATGACTGAAACAAGTAAAAGAGGAAGTGAATAAACTATTTGAATCAAACACTGTTGACAAAACAAAATTACTTGAAGATCTTTCAAATTTGATCAAATCTGTTGCTAATATGATAGTGTTGCCAACATGTAGAATTGATCCTCTTGATCCGGATGCTTCTATTGAAAAATTTCTGGATCCTAAATCAAATTTAGACTACAGGTTCAAGAGAAAGATAGCAGAAATGATTAAGAAGATTGTAACCACCACCGAAGAAAATAATATTCACAAAAGAGCACAACACCGTTTGCCAGGAAATATTAATATACTGAGGAATATCAAATGTTTTTCAGTAGAGAATATTTTGCAGCATTTCAAAGAGCCAATTTTACCTGTCTTTGAAGCAATGCATATAAATGAAGAAAAAGTTGCTCCAATTTAAATTCAGTTTAATAGCATTCATTTAGTTAAGTGGACAAATACATCTAATACTGGGGCATTCTGACTGGAAGTCTTGGAATATAAAGATGCTGCTGGAGGAAATCCTTTTAGAGATGTTGCAAATTTTGCCATTAATCTATATTAATCTATCAATCTATTGATATTGCCAAACTCAAATGCTGAAGTTGAACAGTTGTTCAGCAGTATGGGTGTAATCAAATCAAAATTGAAAAACAAAATGCATCTTCCTGTGCTTAGATCAATACTGTCTATAAAATATGGCCGGAAAAGATATGGCAAATGTTGCAAAAACTTTGATATTCCAAAACATAATTAACAAGATTGGGACCTTGAATGTATACAGAAGTCAAGACCTAGGCACTGCAGCTGAAAGTGATCAAATCAGTGAATTTCAAGAAATTATTTCTGAATGCTGAATATAATTAAAGAAAGTAAATAAAAATGTAAATAAAAATCAAGATTTTTGATATAATTAGTCTTTAGCATTTTTTGTCATATTTAGTATTTTTTAGTTTTTCTCTGGTATTTTTTATACTGAAATTTAGCATAAATTTCTGATTTTAAGTTGACAACACTGGTACTAATACACACACACACACACATAAATATGTGTGTGTGTGTGTATATATATATATATAATGTATTGATCCATGATAGAAAATTCAACAAAAAAAGTACTCCATCTTGTGAGAGGTGAATATTATTTAAAGGTCACAATTCATGTATTAGAGTGCTACTAATAGTTTCATATGTTGAAAGAACTCAAACATATTCTTCAGGGGCCTGAAGAAGGTTTGAGTTCTCTCAATATATGAAACTATTAGTAGTGCTTTAATACATGTGTTGTGACCTTTAAATAATAATAATGATAATAATAATATATATATATATATATATATATATATATATATATATATATATATATATATATAATACATTTGCCAACTAAATGTGGCGGACCTATCGAGGACTGTGTTACTGTTGTTTTTAGCTTCAGGAAGATATCTTCTCTAGCTGGCCAACAACACGCAGTCTGTGTCCGATTAGCATTTGTGAGGGAGGTCATTGTTCCCATCTCTAGCCTTACGTGATACACACAAACCTGGGTTTCTGAGTGGTTACCTGTCTTCAGTGTATGTTAGTCACTGGCTAGTGATAAAGAACTCATTCCACTCGCAAAATACTATATCCTTTTTCTAGCGACACACTGTTGCTGATCTCATAAAGAGAGAGAGATAAGTTATATTAAATCACTGAGCAAGAGATAAACAGTAACAGTATGGAATCATAAAATGTGTATATATATATATATATATATACAGAGAGGTACAGTATGTATGTGTGTGTTTATGTGAATATTGTACAGTACATATGTAGAGAAGTATACATGGATATTTTTGTATGTTTTGAATAAGTCATGGAGTAAATTTCTTCAACTAAAATACCCTTAAAGGTAGTGCTCCAGCATGGCCACAGTTAAATGACCGAAACAAGTTAAAGAACAAAAGAATATATATATATATATGTGTGTGTGTGTATGTATATTTGGTGTGCATGTATAATGTATGAGAAAGTGCAGAAAGAGTGCAGTGGAATTACCGTGAGGAATTTCACTCTACTGTTTCTGTTGCTTTCTCCAAATAATACAAGTCTTGCCAAGGTAGGCAACCACTAGTCCTTTGATTTTGTTTTACTATATATGCATGTAGATGTATATGTACTAATACATACACACAGACACACACATACATACAGAGAGGGACAGTGTGTTTGTGTGAATATTGTACAGTACATATGTAGAGAAGTATATATGGATATTTTTGTATGTTTTTGTGTGTTTGTAGATATAGAGCCTGATTGAAAAGCCATGTTGTCCCTCTAATAACCCAAAGCTTACATCTAGATGGGTGCATTCAACCATACACAATATATATTAACAAAAAGAATAGTGAGCAATTAATTTTATTGCTCAATGTTGATGAAGCACTTGTAGAATTATGCGATAAGATGAATTGCTCACTCTATTATCCTTGTCAATACTTATATAAATTCTACTAGTGTCTACAGGTTTTCAGATATATCATCAGTAAAGCAATTGATTTCAGTTGTATAATAGTATCTGATAGCTGATACCTAGCATTCTGGACTTTATAACACACAAACACTCCAAAGTTAAAACGCCAATAGAATTCATTTATATATATTATTGGGTCATCCCATGAATAATGGATTTTTTTTATACTTCTTTTATTTTTCAAAATTAAGATTAAAAAAGAACTTTGTTTATCTAAACTGTACTCTCCTTTATTTTCTACAATGTTCTTCCATCTATCTAGTACACTTGCAAGGCCCCTCTACCAAAATTAATTTATCTGTGATGAAAAATACTCCTCCAGTAGTGTTCTGACCTCATCTACAGAATTCATATTTCTTCTATCCAAATTATTTTGAAGACAGTGGAATAAATGATAATCAGATGGGGCAATGTCTGCAAATATGGTGTGTGGGGCATTGTTTCCCATTCAGACTGTTCCAGCCTCTGGAATGTCACCCTTGCTGTATGTGGCTGAGCATTATCCTGATGAAAGAACACCTTTCATCTTCAAACCAAAGATGGTCGTTTTTCTTCTAGTGCTGACTTAAGCTGCTCACAGTAGGTCTCCTTTGTTATTGTTTGGTTTGGGTTTAAAAGTTTGAAGTATGCTAACCTTTCATATCCCACCAAACAGATAACACCTTACATGAGTGAAGACCTTTAGCCTGGGGTGCTGGTGTTTCTCCTTTCCCTACCCACTGTCTTCAGTGCTTGACATTTTTATAGAGAACCCAATTGTTACCAGTCAGTATTCAGTCCAAAAAAAGGGTTTATTTGTGAGGCATAACAGCAAAGAAGAGCACACATTCACTCTCTGTGCATAATTAGACTCAGAAAGTTTGTGATGAACCCATTGACCCAATTTGCTGATTTTTCCAATGGCATGCAGGTGTCGACGAATGGTTGAATGACCAAATCCAAGCTTCTCTACTAGTTCCTCAACAGTTTTAACGGGATTTTGTTCCATCAGGGTTTGCAGGACATCCTTGTCGAGCTCTACAGATCTTCCAGGATGAGACTCATCTTCTAGGCTATATTTTTCTGCTCGGAATTTCTGGAACCACCGTTGACATTGGCTTATACTTATTGTCCAATCCCCATATACTGCATTAATTATTCCTTGCACTTTTCATTGTGTTGTTGCCTTTATTGAACTCATAAAGCAAAATATGCCTAATACGCTCCTTTGTCACTTCCATTATAACTTTGAAAAAATAACTGTTAAAATTGAACTGCACTCTTCAAAGCTTGCACTAAGAACAAGTACAAGGTAAGATTACTACCTGCTTTTATAGCAAGTTGATGCAAGTAATTTATCCCATCGCCCTCTGGCTTATGCAATTGAAAAAACCACCTTATTTATGGGATGACCCAGTATATATAGGTGGATAAATAGATGTATATTACATACCTATTGATGTATGCTACATATAGATGTATGTGTAAATGTATGTATTAATCTTTAATATATTTATTAGATATATCGATATATTTCTATATGTATTGTATGTATTCATGTGTGTATATATGTGTATGTGTCTTATATGTACTGGATATATATTGATATATAAATATTGTACATCTGCGCACACGCACACACACACACACACACACTGTTTCTTAAGTATCTTTTGTAGCTTCTTTGATGACAAAACTTCACTGAATTTATTTTTGTGTGAATGATTGATTTGTCTTTCATCTAGGTTTCAATTTCATTGCTTGTCTGTTTGTAAATTATTGTAAATTATCTTACCAACAATAGTGATATGCTATTGCTATCTGTATCTTTTGATGAATCAAAGTAATATTAAGAAACATAATTTTAACATCAGAACTAAATACTGTTAAATGCTTATTGTTTGGAATATTATGTTTATACATAGGCATTACTGAATATTATATTTTTGATAACTTTATTTTCATCCCACAGGACTCAAACACTAAATGCTCAATGAAATCAAGTGATATGGATTCTGGATGTTCTTTGGAATCCAATGATTTTGGTTTGGAGCATTCTAGTGAATCTACCGAGTCAAAACCAACAACACATATAGCCTCCAGTGAAGAGAATTCTTGTCCTGCTGTGGCACTCGCTGAGTCTGACTCAGACTTTTATGAGGATGAGTCAATCAACTTAGCTTCTAATGTGATTTTTTAAAAACTTCTTTATTCAGTTGTAATTCATCATCACTGTAACCTATTAACTATTTTAGTGTTGTGTTACAGTTTCAGTAACAAAAATAGTTTACTTTTATAATGAGCATGGTGTGATATCTAATTTAATTCTTCCTTTTGCTCTTTCTCTATGCAGTCATTGCTTTTGGTTTGTTTGTTATTTTGATAGTGTGTATGTTATACTAATCTGATATCTTATAAATGACTGTTATTTTAATAGACATAGTGCATTGTTGTATTGGAGGAGAGTTGCACACATTTTTCTGATATTTATTTCATGGCAAAAAAAAATAAAAATAAAAAGGGCAACTGTGTAATAAAATACCACACTTGTGATTTAGTTTGATCAGTTGTCAGTTTCCTTTAAATCTATTAACATTTCAGTAAAGTACTTTTGTTTTGTCTACAACAGTTAATGACGGTGTTGAATAACTTTCTGGGTTGCTCGGTTTTGCTACCATCTTCTAAAGGAAATTTCAAGCTGCATATTCCAATACACATCTTTTGGTTGCACTCTGTTACAGCTACAATATTAACTGCTAACAGATTTTATCTGTCTTTATGTTATAAATACACACACTTGACTATTTATATCCAAATCACCTCCTGTCTCAAAACCCCATGGTTGAAGCGAACTTATTAACTACACTGCAATGCCTGCACATACACACACACACACACACACACACACACACACACACACACACACACACACACACACACACACACCATCATCATAATCATCATCATTGTTTAACATTCATTTTCCATACATGGATTCGACAGTTTGACAGTATCTCTAAGTTAGTAGACTACACTGAGATCCAACATCTGCTTTAGAATGGATTGGCTGGCTGGATGGACTTACATCAATCACTTGGGTGTTTTTTATCATGGCACTAGCACTAGTGAGGTCACGAAGTAACTTGCAAGAAAAGACTTCTCAGTACTACTAAGTGGGAGTGTAATATTTAAGGAAGTGGCTTTATGTCAAGTATTGAGAAGCTAAAGCATGGTAGAGGGATAGGGACAGGAACCTTGCTGTAGGGGAAATACATGGCTATCACAGCTGGAAAGAGGAAAAAAATGGTAATGAGGTATCTGGGCAACCCTCAAGGTCCAAGAAAGTGAATATAAGAGAGAACAGGGACAGAGGATCAGGAAGGATGGGTAGGTAAGATCACAAGTGTGTGAAAGGAGAGTGACTGATGGTTAGAAATGGAGATTGAAATGAATGCAGTGAAATCATAGACATGGGTGGATGTGTTGTTAATTGTGAATATCAGTTGGAGAATGATGAAGGAAACAGAAGTGGATTATGGAAGAGGAAGTCATAGGTGGTTCAATGAGAAGTAGGGTTGGAGGTTAAAAG
>NC_142933.1:57483018-57520518 GCF_046866305.1 Octopus bimaculoides | reverse complement strand
AATCAATAAAAATTTGAGAATTAAAATTAAATATCTTTTTTTCTAATGGATAAAATTTTATGAAACCTTTACCAATATATTCCTTTAACATTTCTCTTTCATACATATATATATATATATCATCATCATCGTTTAACGTCCGCTTTCCATGCTAGCATGGGTTGGACGATTTGACTGAGGACTGGTGAAACCGGATGGCAACACCAGGCTCCAATCTAATTTGGCAGAGTTTCTACAGCTGGATGCCCTTCCTAACGCCAACCACTCAGAGAGTGTAGTGGGTGCTTTTACGTGTCACCCGCACGAAAACGGCCACGCTCGAAATGGTGTCTTTTATGTGCCACCCGCACAAGCCAGTCCAGGGGCACTGGCAACGATCTCACTCGAAAATCCTACGGGAGCCAGTCAGGCGGTACTGGCAACGGCCACGCTCAAAATGGTGCATCTCATGTGCCACCCGCACAAGAGCCAGTCCAGGGGCACTGGCAACGATCTTACTTGGCTTGCCGGGTCTTCTCACGCACAGCATATTTCCAAAGGTCTCGGTCAATCAAAATTAAAAGAATGGTGTGGATTCAAAGCGTCAATGCTGGGTGTTACTACCCATCAGTCAACCAGATTGGTCTATACATTTTTTCTCTTAACTTTTGTTGTATTGCACCAGATTTTAAGTATTTTATGCCTAAATGTAGGTTATCACTAGTCAAACATAATTCAAAAAAACTAAATTTGATTTCGATTAAAACTGAATTAGTGAGACTGCTTGGAAGACGCTAACTGCAACAAAAAAACTATGTTAAGAATATTATTCAACTACTACCATAGTTGAATGATATATATATATATATATATATATATATATATATATATATATATTAGAAAAAAATAATAAGGTACTCAGATATCTGGATGGTTGTACATTTACAGATTTTTATTAATATGTCACATGTTTTTATAAATTAGCATCTGGAGATTCTACAAGAATGGATGCAAGTGCTAATTTATAAAAACATGTGACATATTAATAAAAATCTGTAAATGTACAACCATCCAGATATCTGAGTACCTTATTATTTTTTGTAATATATAATTTCTGTACATCACCTCCAAACCTTCTTTTATATATATATATATATATATATATATATATATATATATATGCATGCATGCACACACCTCTCACATCTGTCCATATTCAATTCCTCTGCTCCTACCATTCATATCACACTACCTGTCTTTCTAATGAGGAAGTGCACCATGTCTGCTGGCAGCCAATATATTCCTCCACTGCCATCACTCCTTTTCCCTCAAGTTGCTTGTTATCAACACCTATCACTATATCATACTATCAAACATGTGGATGTCATTACTATCTCCCCTTAATGTGCACTCTCATTATACTCTGTCATTACTCTCTTCTTTTCATTACATCTAACATAATCATTTCCATTTCTCTCTCTTCTACTACATCACCCTAGTCATTTTGGATACTCCTATACTCTCATTTCCTTCTCTTTCTCACCCTAGTTAATCTTCTGCCATTACCCTCTCTCCTATTCATCCTTTTGTTACTTCAGAATAAAGCGTGACAATTGAAAAAAATTAACAATAAAGTTTCAATTCAAGCTTCTTTTAAAAATACACACATTTCGTCTATTTATGGTGGGAATGCATTTTTTTAAAAATCAAAATGGGATGTGGAACAAAAATAGCTGAGAAAGACTGGTCAATATTTATTTCTGTTGATATGCCTGAAGGATTAACAAAGTTATTTTGTTGCCCTTGTGTTTATCTAAGTTGGATGGGAGGGATTGTTTTTAAGTCTGAGTTGTTAGTAATGAAGAGGTGTCTGAGTGTTTTAGATGACAGATCTTGTACTGCAGGGATTGTGTGCATTGAAACTAGCTGAGATAAAATACAGTGCCCATCACATGTAAAAATGGCTTTTCATTTCAAGTATTTTTGATTTGTTATACAGATGATCTGTGGCTTTATTCTGTGTGCATTCTGTGTGACAATGTGATGTATGTTCTTTTGTGCTCTTTGTAGTTAGCTTGTGATTTGCTGTAGTGAATCTAGGGCAAGGGTAGAAATTCAGATATAACTCACACAACCTATGATGGATCTAATATATTTTTATATACTTCTGCTGCTGTTTCATTTGAGTGAACCAAAGATGGTAACTGCAAGTGCCCTAAGTGTGCTTGTGCATTACCTTGCTTCTTTGTTTGTATGCCATGGATATTGTAGATATGTTGTAAACAATCTGAGTGGCTGCTATTGTTTAACTCCAGATCAGTCCTGATTCATCTTTTTCTATGTACAGAAAAGCCAGGATCACATTATCCATATCCTAATCTAGTAGTGGTTGCATGTTGTCCAGTGAATATAACTTTATAACTTCACACACCTTTAGACAAAACTGAATAACTTGATACACAATACACGCAGTTATTTCCAGATGTTCACCTAACAATACACAAGTACAATTGCCCAATTGGTTATTATTCTTTCACAAGAAATAGATTTCAGACAGTAGTAATAAGTAAAAAAAATATTAGGTTGCAGCCATCTTTTATAAATAGCTTTGACAATAACTGTGGTTCCAAAAAATGTTCTATTCGTGAATGATTCACAGTATGTTCAACTCATTAAACTTCCATGCTTAAAGATCAAACTTATGGGAAAAGGGAGCAAAAAGAATAGAGCAGTTAATTAACTCACTTCTAATGAAGTACACTGCCTATATGTTCCAATGGCACTAAAATAATCAAGAAGCTGGGAAAATTTATCAAAATAACTTTTTTACATTATACAGCTGAGGCTTGGATTTAACAAAAAAAAAATAAAACAACAAAAAAAAAACCCATCATACTTTTTATGAGGGAAAGTTATAAACACTTAAAAACAAACAAGTTTTGTTTCATACAACCATGAGTGTTTTCAAATTGGTTGAAGTCAAAAATATTTAATGACTTTTAGATTTTGGGATCAACTCATCCTTCTGGAGCAAACTGAAATGACTAATTTGTGGTTTGCACTAACACTAAAAATTTATATTAATATCAAGATTACAGTTGCATTCAGCTAAGAATTGAAATTGGATCAGGTATTCAGCATGCCAAGAAATTATCTGTTACAGAACAGAACAATGTTTGAATTATTAAAAACATTTGTTTTTAAAGAAAATATGGCAACTGAATAAAAAGTGTGTGAATTGCTGCTTCATAGATTACAAGTTCAAACTATACCTGTGCCCTCCATTAAGGAGTGGGTGCTAAACAGTCTCCTTCAAAGTTGAGGGAAGACAATTTGAGCAATCATTTAAACAAAATGAACAACAAGTTAGTAAATGATTAAATTTAAATGCTGTTAATGCACCTTATTTTCTTGATAAATATTTATAACTATATTTCAGACTTACCAAAAACTGTAGCACTTAAACCCTTTCAGGTCATCATACCACACATCTATTCCCCAGCAACTTTTAATTTATTAAAATATCGTTCAGAATAACAGTATTTTTTTTTCCAGTACCTTTGAGTATTAATAATTTCTTAGTAACATTACAAAAGAAATAGAGGAATAGATGAGAAGAAACATTACAAAAGAAATATATGTCAATTGACTCTTACTGGCTAGCATGAAATTTTACCAAGTTGGTGTATCATCAATGGCTGATCAACTTTAATGATTATAAGGCCTGTAGAAATGGTAGTTATGACTATCATAGGTTTCTCTAAAATAAGTGCAATTAGAAATCCAACCTGGCCAGCTGTTATACAATGTTCATTACTTTAAATGTAATGGATGAACAAGAATACAATTCTGAATTGGTGGCTTATAATATTAAAACTTTGAGATTGATGTGATGAGAGTAGATAGTGAATGAATAAAAAAAAAATGTCACTAGCTAAATGTGGATGGTGGTAACTATGACTAAAACTATAAAGGGAGAAATAATAAAACATGGAACAAATAGGTGTGTTGATAAAAATAATAATGAGAAAGGAGAAAGTCAACGATTCTAATCAGATACATAATGCAGTGAAATAAAATAGACAAATTATTTATTACATTAAATTATACCTCAGTAACTGGTAAAAATAAAAATTTACATAGTCTTCAAGCTATAGAAACCATAATGACATAATGATAACCAATAAAATTATTCTAATTCAAGATGTACTTTAATTAGATCTAAAGATAGAATTCCACATATCACCTTCCATTTTCCTTCAAAGATCAGAAATACATGGCTAACTAAGAGACTTTATCTTATATAAACCACAGAAAATTTATCTGTGAAATTCTACCAGATGGAACCCCAAAATATTTGAATAGTTAACCTTTATGATCAAGAGATGTCAAGAACTGCCACAGAAACAAAATGGGGAATAAGTCTTAATATGAAACAAAAAACAAGTCAGCAAAGAAAAAACATACATAAAACTGATAACAAATATCTTTTTCTTTCCTTTCAATTAGCAGACAAAAAAGAAAAAAATCTAAGTATCTAACATTATTCACTTATGCAAGTGGTAGAAATAAACAAAATACTCTGGCAAAGCAGTCATCACAAGCACTTAAACATATTCTTCAACAGTTACAAATACATATTTCATATTATAAGGCTGATGAATGAAATGATGTATGCACATACAAGTTTTCAATTTTCCTCTCACCAACATAAACAAACAACATAGTTTATTGATAAACACAACTACATAACTGCTGATTATTTGAATGACTAAACATTATATTCAATAAGACCAACACATACTGAAACCAACTCAATCCTGTCTTCATATCTCAAAATCTAGGTTCTTCAAGTCATTTTTACTGTCCTCATCTAAGCAAAGTAAACAGTTACTGGAAAAATTCATCACTCCAAGATTACAACAGCAGAGCTATTTACATAGGTAAAAGTCAAGATCAAGTTACTAAACACTGAACTATATTTAGGACATACCACTCTCCTAATTTGCCTTGAAAATTTGAATCAGAAGTAAGATTCTCAGCAGCTAACAACTTCAACAGAAATGTCAGTTCTTCACATTAACAATGTCATTTTCAGCTGGATATTGATGGCAAATCAAAAAGCTGACAGCTATACACCAACACTAGTGTCAGATAATATAACATGTGAACCTGCTACTATATAAACAGTTACGTAAACAAAGTTTCATTTGAAAATAAATATTGCTTTGATACACACACACTTTTACAGCTGTTTTCTACGCTTGGATGGGCTGGCTGGTTCTACAATTTTAGAGATTTTCACAAGTAGTTTAAACAGGTGTTATACAGTTAGGTTCCCTTCAGAGTAACTATTCAATTATGATATAAGAACAGTACATTTTTCTTCAAACATAAAAAAGGAGAAAGCACTTGGTGTTACATTATTAAGATATAGTGCAAAGAGAGTTTGAAATTATTATTTTTGAGGTCAGAGTAGGGTTGTGTAATCTGTACTATCATAAATGGAAATTATACCAGTAACGTACCATAGATGATGAATATTTTAGTAAGATGACTTTAAACATTGGTATATGAAAATAAATGTCAGATTTAAATGATAGTGTAAGACAATGTGTAAAAGGAGTAAAAGTAATACTAAACACTTTCCAGGTCTGTTTTCCTATGAATGAAGCCCTTTGAAATTGTTGATGCTTTCTCTATGCACCAAACAATGATAATTCAAACCAAACATCAATGAAACCTAACCTCATCCAGATAATGTTACTCTGCCCTCTATTCAGTTAAAGACAACCTGCAGAGTATATGGCCTCCCACTTCCCTTCACAGAATGTTTCACATTAATTTTCACTAATGTACTATAGTATTCGAAATTTGGTTATCTACATACTTTAGGAACAATTATACTCTCCTTGCTGCTAACTTCTTGACTATTAAAGCAGGGATGGCATATATTAACAATCAGGCAAAGTGAGGCATTATAATATAAATTTATACTTCATCAAAACACTATGCTACAAATTCAAAAAAGAATTTTTTTTCACTCAATCTATTTTAACAAAAATGCCAGTTCTCAGTCTACTAAAAACCAAACTTTCTCTTATACTGCCACAATGGCTCATTCTTCATGAATCTACTGATATCTTCCACTGAGTGTCATCAATTTTGATATACAAGTTAACATTTTTTAAAGCCAAAGGCATCTAAAAATATTCCTAATTTTGATGTACTGACTGGTTCAGTAGCTTTATTTACCATACATTCATTACAGGTTTAGATTTGTTAAGACTCAATTACATATGATTAAACAGTTTCATGTTAAAACTAATTTCCTTTTTCTTTCCCAAATCAAAGCATTCTCAATATACTGAATCTAAAAAAGACCTGTTAAATGTTTATTATACTGCCATTTTGTTTAATAAACAGAGTATATAGCAATTTACATCTCTAACTAATCAACATGAAAACTTTGTTTTATTAAAGATACCTTTCCTCTTTCTTTAAAAAACATTCCAAAGTTAAAGAATTAAAAAAATAGCTTGAAGGCGAAGAATTAATACAGATTATTTTATTGGCAGAAATGTTATGGCAAAACAAGGAATTCTCAAAACCCAAGTTTCAATGACATGGCAATACTAACTATTATTTAGTTCAATATTTCAATTCATAACCAATAATTCTATTCTGAAACAAAGGTTCACTGTGTACCTTAATGTAATTATTGGTGCCAATAGATTAATTTTTTTTTTTGTTAGTGTTTATGGAGCCTGAGTTTATAGATTGTCAGCCTACTTAAGCGCAATGTCTAGAAATACATCATTTCACTCTTGTTAGATTAAATCACCAAGCTATAACTGGGCACCAAAAGGAGGTTCAACTCACTGGTGTGAGGACATTTTGTTACCTTCTACAGCTGAACTCAAATCCCTCTATATAGCCTGGAGAAAGATAGGCTAAAGATTGTTTCACTCTTTATGTAGATACGTGACATAAAGATGGCATCTTTATGAGGATTGATATAGGCCAGTATGCTATCAAACATAAGTGCACATGTGAACATGCACGCACACACACACTGAAAAAGTGAGGAAAAATATTTCAGTATGATTACTAGTTTTTACCATATTTTATTGGCTGAAAATAATAACACCAGTAATACTAGTTCAAACATCATTCAACAATAATCTTTACTCTACATTCATTAAAAAATTGTGTAAGCTTGAAAAGCAAATTAATATTCAATATTTGCTTCCCCCATGAGCCATTATTATCCTTACATTCCACATCATCTCCACACTAATGTGTTTTCCATATGGTTCTCTCTCAAACAATACTATAATAGGTATTTTCCTGTGTATTTTTTAAAAAATCAAATCTGGTTTTAATTCATTGGAATGCTTACTAGTTCTGGCTCTCAGCCAATTAGTCCATTACTAGGTCAAGATACTATACAGTAACACACCACTTTCCAAACTCCATACATCTAACCAACAGAACTGATATCGATAGTGTAAACTGGTTAGCACTCTAACCTAAAATGGAATTATAATTAGTTTCAATACTACAGAGATTGTCAGTCACCAGTTGCAAATCTGTTAGCTTTAAACTATATGAATTATTAACATTTCATCATTTTTAAAATCATCTTGGAAGGTCATTGGTACGTCACTACTAACAATATCAAAGTCCATTAATGACCTCAACTTTTTCTAGAAAGTTTTCAGACATTTTGGTTCAGTGCTTGACCAAATTTATTTTGTATAGTAACTTTTGTTTTATATTTTTCTTTTCTCTTGTTCTTATTACTGAAGAGTTGCAAACTACGACAGGCCACATGGGGATAAGCACAGCTGCTGTGCTATGCCTATGAACAAGACATAACATTACTTGCTTTTGTCTGTCAAACTCATTATAGGTTTCATTCCTATTTCATGGCCAAGTAGTTAGCACTAAAAAGGAAACAGAGCCTAAAAGCTTTAGTTCCAACAAGTCACAGCAGATGCCAAAATAGCAAATGAGGAAGTGAATAACAATTATGTGTTAAAAGACTGCATGGTGGTAGTTTCCAAGGTGTCTACCTCTGCCACTTAACTGGACTGTTTATAGCAATGAGAGCACTACTGATCAATTTGAAGGATAAACAAACCACCCAGATTATTACATTGCTGTTGCCCAACTTGTGATCTACCATATAGTTTTCAGAATACTGACTGGACAACAAACCAAGGAAGTCAGCAACACTGTGCTAATGAAGACATAATCCACAATGACTCAGTCCAGCTTAGCTGTAAGTAGATGAAATGTCTCACATTTGCAATTAATACTAACATTGTAAAATTAACATGTATTTAGAAACTTATGCACTATTAGAATTGGTGCATTACTGGAATCTTAGAATATTAGGTTACAACAGAAGTACTAGCAGAAATACAAAGGACCTACATACACACACACAGTTTATGATTAAATAACTTGAGTGCTGTATCAAGAAGCAAAGGCTAAGGCAGTAAAACCTTCAGAAACCTAAAATGGAGCTCTAAAGCATGGATGCCTATCTTTTTTCTAAAGGCTTTGGCTGTCACATAAAAACTAAGTGTTGTGCTCTGCAATGCAAAGAGCAACCTATGATTTTGATACACAATGCCAGAATCTATAGTTGGGTATGACTGAAGGGACCTAGTATTAGAAAGTAAAAATTATAAGTTATAATTGCAGGGAATTGATAAAATAAACTTTATTACACCACTTAATGAAGAAATATATTACTAATCAAGCCATAAATGTAAGGTGAAAGATTTTGATATTTAATATATAGCATTGTCAAGTAATTACGGATATGTACTTGCATAGCAAGTGACCTGATCTGAGATCGTGTGCTGGAACGAAAACAATTGCAGCGTGGAAGGTGTTTATAAGCCATTTAAAATAACACACAAAAGCCGTCAGATTCACTTCAACATTTAAATTTAATTTGTCAAAATATTTTCGTCGCTTTGAGACCACGACCTGGTCACTGACAAAATTGTGCTGCACAATTTTGTCAGTGAACAGGTCGCGGTCTCAAAGTGACGAAAATATTTTGACAAATTAAATTTAAATGTTGAAGTGAATCTGACGGCTTTTGTGTGTTATTTTAAATGGCTTATAAACACCTTCCACGCTGCAATTGTTTATTGTCAAGTAAATAAAATGTAAATTGCTAACAGGATGTCAGCTACAGCTACTTGGAGTTAATAAATTTGTTTTTAAATCAGCAATTAACAAAAGTTTTACCTCACATTGAAATTATGCATATCACATCCCACTTACAAAAAATATTTCCGTATTTTTCATATGGAATTATCCATACTTATCCCTTTTGAAAGAGCTTTGCAAATCTTTTGTTTTCCATGGTTTATTGATAATTCCTTGCAAAAGTGACATAAAATAAAACAAACACTAGTGATCTTCTCTTTACTGATAAGGAAACTATTTTACTCTTATAAAACATGAAAAATAGAAACAAATATGTAAGTGAAGAGAACTTACTAGAGCGAGATTGGCATTTGGAACATTGTTATTGTATTCTTGTAATTTACTTTTAAGCTCCTCCCGATTAAGTGTTGCTTCACTTGGTTCTTTCTTTGGTAAAATCTCATCCGGAATTGGACCTGATCTGTAACCAGAATCGGTTTCATCCTGAGGAAAAATAAAAGGTACAACCAGTGTTATGATTATTGCTTGCAGGGGAAGTGGGGTCTTTTTCTTTCTTTTCTTTTTTTTTAACTGACAATATAAAATAGACAATGAAAGCTAAACAGCAAAACAAAGAGATTTCAATCAAGTAAACTGTCATATGTACATAGCATAAAAAAAACTTACTAAATCAAATTATTGTCACTAATTAAAAGTAATTATCTAATTTATTTAATAGACAAATTATGGGTCACAATATTGTATTTATTTTCAGCCAAAATTTATTTTGCAACATGTAAGACACATATTAGCCATTCAGGAACACACAAACTTTGCTTAAACATTTATTGAGGAACATTGTCAGTGACCAGGTTGCAGTTTGGAGCAATGTAAATTTGGATACCATATCAGAATCAATAAATATTTAAGTGAAGTTAAAAGTCTTTGTATGTTTCTGAATGACAAATGTGTGTCTTCCATGCTGTAGTCATTTTAGTTTCAACATACAATGTCAGGTTGAAACATTTGCCATGCGAGTACACCTCTGTAATTTATTTATTTTATTCATTATAAAAGAACAATGCTGAATAATTCCATAAAAACATACTTAAATTAATTGGAACTACTCTACAGAATTTCACATGCCCAAATGAATCTAAATTTCTTATATAGTACCATTATTACATTGACAATTACAAATATATAAGCCTAAAAATCAATCAAGAAGCACCATTACATTGAATAAATCAAATATTTACCAGCTACATGTTCTGGCAAGATGCAATACAAAATTTGCTATAATTATTTTATACAACTAGACTGAAGTAATTGTATATATAGTTACTAACAAAATAAAAAGCAACTTAGGAAAAAAATGTACAATAGCAAAAAATATTTTAAGAAAAAATTCAACAAATTCTTGTTTAAATAATTGGGATGGAACCAAAAAAAATGCTATGAATTTTAATAACTCTAGGGTTACAGGATAGCCAAAGCATTCACTAGCAGTGAAATAAACAGCTTTTCACCAACCTGAAATCTTATTGGAGGAATTTTGGAATGTATATCTCTAAACAACAACTGTAACTTTTCCCAATCCCAACAGGCCACCATGTCTTTTACTTTGTGAGGCAGTTGTTCTTGATCCCTCAAAGATTTGGTGACCCACAGGAATGGTGATAAAACAGGTTCATGAATATCAATTCTCAGAGGAATATCTTCTCTGTAAACTTGAGAGAGCTCCCTGGAACAACTCTGTTTAACAGGAGAAACAGGTGTTTATGACTTCACATCCATTAAAGTTCTGGTCTCAACATGTCTATGCACTGGTGTGAGAGGCAAGTGGTGTCTGAGAATATGCATGCATTTGTAGATAAAGTGGCATAATATAATAAGACTACATGAACACTAAACTATAATAAATCATTTAGTTCATGAAATGTTAACAAATAACAAAAATCAAAGTTGAATCAAGAATTTTTTTTCCTTCTCATATCTGTTCATTCTCTTAATGGTGATGAAATAAACAAATTATTTTACATATTTTACATATTTCTATTCATCTTAGACTAAAGAAGTTTTCTAATCTATTGGAAAATCAACATTAAAGTCAGATGTAGGAGAAGGACTTTTCAGAATGTAAAAGTCTATGTACATAAGAAATATTGAAATCTACACTAAAACTCTAAATTAATTTATATTTTCTTTTTACACTTCTTAAGGTAACCATAGCAGGACTCAAGACCAAAGTGCCTCTGATCATTATCTTGCTAAAGCAATGAAATACTAGCCAGAGAAGTCTGGAACATAAAAATAAGGAATTTGCAATACATAAATTTTAAGTAAAGATGCGATGTCAAGGATTTGTAGTTAGCTCATTTTGTGTTATTAAGCCGACGATAGAGAACTCTCCCACTGGTCAGGTTATCAAGCTAACAGATGTAAAGACTCCATCAAGGGATCTGGTACCTGTTCTTGAGATTTTGGTAAACTAAGGTATGTGCAGCAAACAACTTTGAGTTAGTACAAATATTGTCAAATTGCCATATTGTAAAAGTGTCTATGGGGAAAAGAGAGAACATGTTATAATATCAGCATCACTTTACTTTTAGTCTTCTCCCTTGTGCTTTATAAAATTAGATGAATTGCACCCAGCCAAACTGGTTACCATACCAGATGCACAACACAGCATGATAACATTTAGAGTGCCAAGACACACAGAATTCACTGTATGAACAGATTTCTTTTTTGATTACAAGACCCCATAAAAGAAAGCCTGAATCTAGAAGCCATTGATCTATTTCTAATGTAGAAGTAAAATCACTATTAGTATAGAAAACTTATTGAAAAGACTCTTTGATACCATTATAATAAAATAGGTCCAGGTCTAGAGTTCATAAATAATCTGTACCACGTTGTTCAGCTCAAAAGGTGAGTACAATTTTAATAGGAAAAAAACGCTGGAGATGTGAAAAGTAAAATTATGGTTGTGAATGTAGAAGGTAAGTTATATTTGCAAGTATCATCATCATTTAATGTCTATTTTCCATGCTGGCATAAGCTGGGTGGTTTGATAGGATCTGGTGGGCCATGGAGCTGCACCAAGTTCCAGTAACAGCTTTGGTTGCTATGGCTGGATATCCTTCCTAATGCCATCCACCTTAGTGTAAACTGGGTACTTTTTGAGCCACACTTTCAGAACATCCTCTCCAACTACTAATAGAAACTAACTACTACATCCAGGGAATAGATATATTCCAAAAAATTTTTTTCCCATGTGTCAATGTTCATTGTTTCCACACATCTTCCGCATACAAAGACTATTTTCTCAGTTAGCCTTCCACTGCACTTTTTGTGTGCCCATAGCCTGCACTGGTTACACCATATGGAATTCCTACCTACACCTTTACAACACAATGAGGAGGGCCATTTACCTGAAGGGAGTAGAGTCCTGTCTGTTTCCCTGATTACTAGAACTCTGTTCTTCAAGTTAACTTTAAGGCCTTTTGATTTCCGGTTTTGTTCCACATCTGGAATTTCTTTTCTAATTCTATTAGAGAATTTGCTATAAGAACAAGATCACCAGTGTATAGTAGCTTCCAGGGGTAGCTGGTCTTAAATTCCTCTGTTATGGCCTAGAGAAAAATGATGAACAAATGCCAATTACAGTAGCTTTGCACTTAGCTAAATACTTCTCCTGCAGATGACTTACTAAGAACATGGCATCTGTAGTACTTCACCCTAGCATAAAACCAAAACTACATTTCATCTAGTCAAATTCTGCTCCTAATTAAATGGGCTATAACTTTCTCTCTCTCTCTCTCTCTCTGTGTAACTACTGCAGCAGATATTTTAAGCATTCCAGCAATAATTTCATATCTACTTATATTACCTGTACATTACCTAAGAATTGACAAAACTCTGGTAAATCAGCAATTTGGCAGGAGACTAAAGAAAAGAATTAAGAGGTTATGATTATTTTTGCTGTGTAACCCCAGTAAAACCCTGATAAAGCAGATCTCTGATCAAGACATTCTAGTTGTCTCTATTCTATTTTATTATGGGCATATAAGCGTATGTTATCAACCTGCTTTTTTTTCTAATTATAATTGCTTTAGCGGCTAGAAAGAGTTGTGTCCAAAGCCAACACAGGCTCTCAAATAAAAGTGAAACTGAAGTCATTGGCTTTCCTCTTGAGCAAGTCAATAGCTGCAACAAAAACATGCAGGGTGGGAACTCCAGAAGAATAATGTTCTGAAGAGGAAGTACTGGGTGTAGCAGTTAGTGCAGAGACTGGGTAGCAAGGGGACAATATAGGTGACAAGAGAAAAGATGATCATTTTGGGTATTCCAGAATAGCAGTGACATGAGACTGGTCAGATGTGATGAGCAGACTATTGTAGCAGTAGAACATCTGAGTACCTGTGGGTGAGATATAATGGTAAGCCATGTAACACATTAGTTGAGTGCCCTGTTTTTGGATGGAATCTAGGATGTCTGAGTACGTAGCAGCAACATTGTTTGAGATGTGGGAAGGATCTCACCTGAGCTTTATAAAGAATTAGTTGTTGGGAACTGAAGTATTTTCTGGCCCTAGAGAGGAAGGCTAGTTTTTTTTTTTTTTGTGATGCAGTTTCAGCTATATTTGGAATGTTTATTCATCAGGAGTATCCACAGTGATAGGGAGGGCATTTTTGAGGTCTCTGTTCATAGTGTCAGTGCAGATTTGACATGAAATATCCAGGCTGTACATAGATACTGCTTGGGTGTGGAGGAATGAAAAGTGGTATCATCTATGCAGAAGCGCATGTTGTTAGATGACAGCAAATAGTTCTCGAATGTATTAGAGAAAGCTTAA
Source organism: Octopus bimaculoides (assembly GCF_046866305.1). Classification (NCBI taxonomy): domain Eukaryota; kingdom Metazoa; phylum Mollusca; class Cephalopoda; order Octopoda; family Octopodidae; genus Octopus; species Octopus bimaculoides. Next base: position 57,506,507 of record NC_142933.1, on the reverse strand, counting down.
TCAACACGTGATAATGATGTGATCTGACAAGAAGCTACCTATTACAAAAGATGAAAAATGAATGGAATCTGTAGGTGCATGTCAGCGCTTTGTTGATGTTTAAGGAAATAACATTTTTATTAAATTTCTCAACGGCAAAAGTCCAATTATCATAGGAGAACACATCTCCAGTAGATTTGACTTCATTAGAGCTGCACTGATAGTCATTCAGGAAGGAGACTGAAGGTTATGGGCAAGACTGTTGTTAATGAACAATTTCCACTACATTAGAAATAGCAAGTATGGTAGAATGTTACTTGGCAAAGTCAGAGGGTTAACTCTATTAAAGATTGTAGGCTGTGATTTGAAGGAGAATTAGCACTTACTTCTAGCAAGTTGACTGGCTACATAAAGAGTCCCTCTTTGGCCCATAAAGGCAGTGGTTTTAATACATGGTATTAAGTGAATGGTAAGCACAGTAGGGATGATGATGGCCAGCATCCTAAAAAGCAAAAAAAAACTCATGTCCCTTCCTTCTCCACTTCTTATTTTCCTAGTGTGTTTGTGCGTGTGTGAGAGAGAGGTAAAGAGGGAGAGGTGTTAGATAACATTTTAATGAACATCAGAGTTGGCTAATTTAAAAAAAGAAATCTTAAGCACCACATGTTCAAGAAGGAAATGTTTTTATAGCCTAATGTAATAAAGATATACTTGCCATTTTCCTTTTATGAAAGTAGAAAGGGTTTGCATATGTGTGCATATGCACATGCACGCATGCACACACACACACACAATGTACTAGGATCTCTGGCACACTGACAAATAATCAGGACATCAAACATCTGAAGGAATAGTTAGCAACAGGAACACCCATGAAATTAAGGTGGTGACCTGTTCAGATGACTCACTAAACGCAGTTGATAGGCTCTATTACATAGAAGATTTAATTAGAACTGGTGCTTGTTGCACATAGTGCTGAAAAACAAAGTAGCTATAACAATAACGAGATAAAAGTTCAAGGAGCTGCTGCTTTTGTTGACAATAAAAGGTGTATGATATTGCAGGATAAAGAAATACAAGCATTGAATACAGATCTACAAAAGATGGAGAAAAATGAGGCAACAATAGTTTGCTGAATATATAAAATTAACATGCAAAAAAAGCAAAAGAGAGATGAAAGAGCAGTTGGGTGTTAAAGGTGTTAGCCATTGTACACAGATGAGTCGACCAGTAGGGGTCAGGATAAGTACTGGAGGAAAAGTGTTGTGATGACATCCAGCAACAAAAGTCCATAGCACACATATACAAAAGAAAAAAAAATGGTAGAGTTAAATTTTGGTCTTCTCAGACAAGATAGCAAAACTCAAAGAGAAGTATTGATTTACCATACAGATTAGCCAGCAAATATTCAAAACAATGTATATGTTTACATATAAGAAAAAGAAAATGTGTGAAGAAAAAAAGAGAAGCTGTGTGTGTGTCCCCTTCTCTCCTTTCTCATATACAGATACACTATATATATATATATACATACACAAATACACACAATTTTAGTATATATATATATATATATATATATATATATATATATATATATATCATCATCATCATCGTCATCGTTTAACATCCGCTTTCCATGCTAGCATGGGTTGGACAACTTGACTGAGGACTGGTGAAACCAGATGGCTACACCAGGCTCCAATCTGATTTGGCAGAGTTTCTACAGCTGGATGCCCTTCCTAATGCCAACCACTCAGAGAGTGTAGTGGGTGCTTTTTATGTGCCACCGGTACGAAGGCCAGTCAGGCGGTACTGGCAACGACCACGCTCAAAATGGTGTATTTTATGTACCACCTGCACAAGAGCCAGTCCAGGGGCACTGGCAACGATCTCGCTTGAAAGTCCTTACACACGCTGCGGACACAAGTGCCAGAAAGGCGACGCTGGGCACAATTTCGCTTTCGCTTGCCCCAATAAGTCTTCGCAAGTTGAGTTTCGTGTCCAATGAGGGAGACAACGTTGGCATGGGTGCCAGACGTCAAATTTAACTCGATTTCGATTTCACTTGCCTCAACAGGTCTTCGCAAGTGGAGTTTAGTGTCAAATTTAACTCGATTTCGATTTCACTTGCCTCAACCGGTCTTCGCAAGTGGATTTTAGTGTCCAATGTAACTCGATTTCGATTAGGAGTGAAAAAACTACAGAAGGCTTGTGTTATATGGTCAAAGTATATATTTAAATCGTTATGTTAGAAAAATGTTATAAAATTTTGAGTATAGAAACATTGTTTTTGGAGAAATAACTGCTTTCGTATTTTCTTTTCAAATTTCTCTACCTGTATCATAACATGTCTTTGCTATGGTGTAAAATATGGAGTTCTAGACAGTTCAACTCATAGAGGATGGAATCAGACGTGCATCACAAATTGACATAGAAAACTTAGGAAAAGTTCAACACAGCAGCACACCTTCCCCAAAAATACTGCCGTACATATCCACATACAACCCCAGAAACAAAGAAGCCTTCACCATCATCACCCAAAATTTACCAATGCTACATAAGGACCCCAAATTAAAGGAAATTTTACACACACATAAAATCATTAAAAGCTACAAACAACCAAAATCACAAAAAAAGATCCTCACAAAGGCAAAATTATTTTCCAAAATAACAGATGCAAAAGTGAAAAAAATGTGGTCGATCAAATTGCGCAACATGCCCAAACCTTCTAGAAGGATCAGAATTCCTTTTCAAAGAGGGACAAAAATTCAAAATCAAATCTGACTTTACTTGTGCTTCAGAAAACCTGATTTATGTCATAAGATGCTCGGGCTGCCACCAAAACTACATAGGGTCCACAGGATTATCGCTCAGACGCAGATGCACTCTGCATCGACAGCAGATTGCATTCCCAGAATACAGAATGATACCCTTTAGTGAACATATTGAGAAATGCGCAAAACAAATGCTACCACAATTTATAATCTTTCCATTCTATCAATGTGCCATTGGAACACCAACACAAATTAGATTAAATAAGGAAACCTTCTTCATTGAAAAATATAAGCCAAAACTTAACCATTTCTAACAATTTGAAATACAGAAACTCACCTCATTGAAAAAAATTTAAAGCAAAACCTTATGACTTTTTAACATTCTATTCCTTCTAAACCAAATCATGTTAGATTAATCAAGCCCTATCATCTCCAACATTTTTGATTATCTCCCTTATACCAGAAAAATTCCCTGATTACCTTACCCTGTCTAGAACTCCATATTTTACACCATAGCAAAGACATGTTACGATGCAGGTAGAGAAATTTGAAAAAAAAAATACGAAACTGGTTATTTCGCTAAAAACAATGTTTCTATACTCAAAATTTTATAACATTTTCTAACATAACGATTTAAATATATACTTTAACCATATAACACAAGCCTTCTGTAGTTTTTTCACTCTTGTTTATCTTTTATACATCCAACCACGTGCTTTCACATACCAACTTTCTCACCTATATATATATATAGGCGCAAGAGTGGATGTGTAATAAGTAGCTTGCTTACCAACCACATGGTTCTGGGTTCAGTCCCACTGCGTGGCACCTTGGACAAGTGTTTTCTACTATAGCCTCAGGCCAACCAAACCCTTGTGAGTGGATATGGTTGATGGAAACTGAAAGAAGCCCGTCGTGAAGGGGTATCTTGACAACTGAGGTTGGTGTGGTTATATCCCCGTAACTGAGCGGTTTGGCAAAAGAGAACGATAGAATAAGTACTAGGCTTACAAAGAATAAGTCCTGGGGGTCAATTCTTTTACTTGTTTCAGTCACTTAACCGCAACTATGCTGGATCACTGCCTTAAAGGGTTTTTAGACAAAGAAATCAACCCCAGAACTTATTTTTTATAAGCCTAGTACTTATTCTATCAGTTTCTTTTACCAAACCACTAGGTTATAGGGACATAAACACACCAACATCGCTTGCCAAGCAATGGTGGGGGACAAACAGACACAAAGACACACCGCATAAATACATGTATATATATACGTGTGTGTGTATATATATATATATGTGTGTGTGTGTGTATACCGTGTTTCCTTGAAAACAAGACCCAAAAACGCACTAGAGCTTGGGGGGGGGGCTTATATTTTTGCAGAAAAAATACAAGAAAGACAAAAAAGCCTCACGTCCTCATGTAAAAAGAAAAAAATGTAAAACGGAAACATGTTTTTAGTTATCAAAAGTTTATTTATTTGCTTATTGTTTTTAGTCAAGTACAAACATTTCGTCCTCTTCTGGAACATTGTCATGAATTATCAAACCCCAAATTTTACACTGAATTTCTTGCAAATCTATTTTCTGTAGAATCATGGACCCCAATCTATCATGTTTGGCAGTATGGCCTTCCTAAAATGAACACTTTTTGTCCAAGTACCCTGCTCATAGTGCATTGGCAATGAAACTGTCAGTAATTTTATTCCATGAATTCTTCAACCAATTCACGACTTTTTGGAGGTTGGGTTTGACAAAGTTTCCATGCTGTTTTCTCCCCATTCTATGTTTGATATATTCATTCACTTCCGTCCACAAGTAATCATTGAAGAACTTGTCTATGACAAGATCTAATGTTTGCAGATATGAAGTCATTCCTGCAGGAATCATTATGTGGTCAATTCTTCTTTCTGAAAGGAAAGTTTTCATATCTTTTGCGTGATGAGTAGTGGCCGAATCCCAGACTAAAAGACCTCTTTGAGAACTTTTTAAGACAAGTGGCATAGTTAAATCCACAGCTTGTAACAGCTTGTGTGCACCAAGCCTTTTCCGTTTCAAGGACATAAATACCTGAAACTCATTCTATTTTTTCTTTTTTGCCTTTTGTGATGATAAGCAGTGGGACTTTTGTTCCATCAAGACAAATTGCAAAAATACAAGTAACTTTTGCAGTTTCATAATCTGTTGAGGTAACATAGATTGAAGAGGCACCTGTCTATTCAATTGTTTTCGATCCTTGGCCCATAAATACTGCAGTCTCATCCATAGCAATTATATTGGAGAGATTGTATTTAGAAAAGTTAATGTTACCAATGAAGAACTTGAATGCCAGTACACATTGAATCACTTCAGCATCCTCCAGCTTGAACAGTGCTGTCAATCTTCTTAGTAAGAGCTCATATCACCAAAAGAAGTCATCCAACCAATGAGGTGATGCTTTGAATATCTCTAGGGGTATATCCAACTGTTGTGCCATTGCAAGAACAAATTCTTGGATATCAGCCCTGCATATAACCAAAGCCTTTGTTCTCTTGTCAGCAATCCATCCCAAGGTGATATCTTCCAGCTCCAAAAATAATGGTTATTGACCTGATCCACACTTGCATTTTTTAACACTTCCCTCATCTACCTGTCTACTGAGATTACCGTACTCTGCTCACCCTGTTTGAACCATTCAAAGATCCAACATCTTCTTACAGAAAACCATAAGATTCTTGTTATTGTACTCCATGGAATAACTCTTTCTTTTTGCTCTCATCTTGCCTGGGGGACAAAGGAGTCAAGCTTACCACAGACTTTAGCCAAGCTGTGGTAGTTAATTTATTCTGCAAACATTACATGGTCTTGCTAACAAGCTGATGCATCTTTGACTAGGTCTTATTTTCAGGGTAGGACTTATATTAAAAACACCCCGTGAAATCATGGTAGGGCTTATTTTCGGGGAAACATGGTATAAATCCTATTATAAATTTGAGTGATATTTCTCTGTCCGTTACATTTTTATGTTAATTCCTTCTAGACCATTGATGCAAGGCTGACGAAACTCAAGCCAGCAACTCCCCTAATCTCAGGGAATGTCCTAAGGGGGTTTATTTTCTTAAGGACCACTTAATTGGGGCCCCACTGATCCCCCTATTTTTACTGCATTTTACACTAAATACATGGTATTGGCAACCAGATCAGAACAATGACAATAAATTTCATACCATGAACTCCCAGGGAGTACCATAAGGAGGTTCAGTTTCTGAAGAGCCACTTAAATGGGTCTCTACTGTCCCCACTATTTTTACTACATAAAGAGTTTGGAATAGGATGTTGGATAATTAATACCAGAAGATAAATATACAATGAATGTGTCCAAGTTCATTTCATTACACAAGGCTAAAGGGCCCCGAAGCAGCCCAATAGTGGGGCTGAAGGCTTCAAGGCTAGTATAGTACACACCTCCAACTGATACTCATACTTTGTAAGTGATCCATATTAAATGAACAATTTGTTCATATTTACCACATCATTATAGTGATCATAAAAAGAAAACTGCATAAAGCTTTTATGCATGGGTTTTAAATCATTACTCCACCTCCCATGCAACGTTTGTAAATGAACAATAGCTTTCTGTTAAAGGACTCATTTAAAATAATTTGATTCTGGTTGGAGACAATTTTTCTGTAAAGAAATAACAGAAATATTTATATTCATCTTTTATTCATTGTGTATATTGTAAAATATTCAAATATACTTTCTACACTGGAGATAACTTGCTGTACATTATCATCATCATTTAACATCCGCTTTCCGTGCTGGCATGGGTTGGACAGTTTGACTGAAGACTAGTGAACCAGAAGGCTGCACCAGGCTCCAATCTAATCTGGCAAGGTTTCTGCAGCTAGTTGCCCTTTGTAACGCCGACCATTCCGAGAGTGTAGTGGGTACTTTTTACATGCCAGGCAATACTGGCATCGACTTTACTCAAGTGATGCCTTTTACATTCCACCAGCATGCTAGCCAGTCAGGCAGCACTGGCATTAACCACGTTTGAATGGTACTTTTTATGTGTCACTGGCACAGGGGCCAATCAGGCGGCACTGGCATCGACCACGTGCAAATGAGGCTTTTTATGTGCCACTGGCATGGACGCCAGTCAGGTGGTACTAGTAATGGCCATGACAATGATTTCACTTGACTAGCGTTGTCTTCTCAAGCACAGTATATTACCCAATGATTGAAGGGTACTCTTAAATGGGCCACTCATGTGACACTAGCCTAGGTCACAGCTACGGTCTTACTTGGCTTACCAGGTTTTCTCAAGCACAGCATGTCTCCAAAAGTTTCGCTCACTTGTCACTGCCTCTGAGAGCCCCAACATTTGAGGGTCATGCTTCACCACCTCATCTTAGGTCTTCCTGGGCCTACCTCTTCCACTGGTTCCCTCCACTGTTAGTGTGTGGCACTTCTTCATGCAGCTGTCCCCATCCATAAGTAACACATGACCATACCAGCGCAATCGTCTCTCTTGCACACCACATCTGATGCTTCTTATGTCCAACTTTTCTCTCAGGGCACTTACACTCTGTTGTGTATACACACTGACATTACACATCCAGCAGAGCATACTAGCTTTATTTCTTTCAAGCCTACGCATTTCCTCAGCAGTCACAGTCCATGTTTCACTGCTCTGTAGCATAGCTGTTCACACACATACATTGTACAGTCTACCTTTCACTCTGAGCAAGAGGCCCTTTGTTACCAGCAGAAGTAGGAGCTCTCTGAACTTTGCCCAGGCTATTCCTATTCTAGCAGCTATGCTCTCAGAACATCCACCCCCACTACAGATTTGGTCACCTAGCTATCAACTACTTCTAGTTTTTCCCCACTGAAAAGTCATGGAATCTGTTTTCTGTTTATTGTCCTTCTGCATCTACCACACACAAAAACTATCTTCCCAGTTAGCCTTCCTTTGATATTGCTGCACTTTTTTATGCATCCAGAGCTTACACTGGGTACATCTTATGGAGTTTCTATTTACACCTTTTCTAAAGATCAAGCAGGGCCATCTACCTGAAGGGATTTGTGGTTTGTCTGCCTTTCTCCTTACTAAGACTTTGGTTTTTACTAGATTGATTCTAAGGCCCTTTGATTCCACACCTCAAACTTCTCCTCTAGTTCTGATAGTGACTCAGCTATTAGAGCCAGGTCATCAGCACTGAGGAGCTCCCAGGGGCAGCCTGTCTTGAATTCCTCTGTTATTGCTTAGAGGACTATGATGAATAACAGAGGGCTGAGGACTGATCCTTGGTGGACTCCTGCTCCTACCCAGAATTCTTAACTATACTCGTTGCCAACCCTCACCTTACTGAAGCATCCCTGTACATGGCTTATACAGCTCTCACTAACCCCTCATCTATCCTTAGTTTCTGTATTGACCACCAGATAAAGGATCAGAGGACTCTGTCAAAGGTTTTCTCCATATCAACGAAAGTCAAGTACAGAGGTTTATCTTTGGCTAGGAATTTCTCCTGTAGCTGTCTTACCAGAAATATAGCATCAGTGGTGCTTCTGCCTGGCACTAACTCAAACTGTGTCTCATCTAAACTAACTTTCTCCCTAGTTAGTTGGGCTATGACATTCTCCATGACTTTCGTCACCTGATTCAACAATTTGATTCCTGATGGGCTAGGGGCTTTCCCTGTCTTCATACCCTTAATTGCTTTATTTACCAAAGCACTGTCAATTCAGATAGCTGGTCCATTTGTTGGGTCAACATATGGCACTCTCTGTCTCCCATTCATTCTCTATATTTAGCAACCTTTCATAGTGGCGTCTCTAAGTCTCTCTCTTTGCAGCATCGTTAAATGCAAGTGAGCCATCATCCATGCAGACACATTTCTCTCCTACAACATCATGATTCTCTCTCACATACTGTCTTACAACACGAAACACTTCAAGCCTTTGGTCCTCATGATGCAAGACATTGGCAAACTTCTTTTCTGCTTCTCCCCTGGCTAAGTATACCTGTCTCTCTGCTTCCCTTTGAAACATATATACATATCTTTCTCTTTTACTTGTTTCAGTCATTTGACTGCGGCCATGCTGGAGCACTGCCTTTAGTCAAGCAAATTGACCCCAGGACTTATTCTTTGTAAGCCTAGTACTTATTCTATCGATCTCTTTTGCCGAACTGCTAAGTTACAGGTACGTAAACACACCACCATCGGTTATCAAGCGATGTTGGGGGGACAAACACAGACACACAAACATATACACACACACATACATATATATACATATATACGACGGACTTCTTTCAGCTTCCATTTTCCAAATCCACTCACAAGGCTTTGGAATGCCCGAGGCTATAGTAGAAGACACTTGCTCAAGGTGCCATGCAGTGGGAATGAACCCGGAACCATGTGGTTGGTAAGCAAGCTACTTACCACACAGCCAGTTCTGTGCCTTAATTATATATATAATTAAATCAAGGATGTAAATCATCTTAAAGGAATGTCAGCATCCAAGTTCCCTGGTTTTATCCAGTGTATCAGTGAGAAACCAAAGATGTCAGCTTCACATTGATGGATGTAGGTATACTATTTTTTTAATGCATTACTAAAAAGTTAAAACGACAAGATTTGTCAACTATCAGTGTTTCTTGGTGTATTAAGTCAAATAAGCAAATACAACCATTCATCAACAGATGCTTGCGTAGTATACTTAAAATTAGATGGCCCGAACACATAAGCAATATGGAGCTATGGCAAAGAACAAATCAAGTTTCAATTAGGGAGCAAAAATTAATGAAAAAGTGGAAGTGGATTTGTAACACAATTAGAAAAGACACACCAAATGTAGCAAAAAGTGCTTTACAGTGGAATCCGGATGGATATAGAAAGAAAGGTAGGCCTAAGAACTCGTGGCATAGATCAACACAAAAGGAACTAAAGAAAGGAGGATATTCATGGCAGAGTATAAGTACAGAAGTGAAAAATCATGTGAGATGGAATTCAATTATAAGTGGCCTATACTCCGCATTGGAGGGTTAAAGGCAAAAAAAAAAAAAAAAAAAAAAAAATTATTAAAAAGAAATTGGAGAAATTGACATATAGACATCAATTTACTAGAACATAATACAATTCTGAACAATATCCAACTCAATTTCACCTACAATTGCTTCCATGCCCAATTACTTCAATTCGAGAAATTAAATTGAATTTCCACATTGAATATTGTTAATTGGGTTTTTCTTCAGGGGAAGAATTTGATAGAAAGAAGCTACATTCTGATGTGTTGCTTGCCCCTTGATAGACTCAGATATGTGCATTTCCGCAACCAATGGATTTACAAAACCGTTACATATGTATATGTAAATACAAATTTGCAAGTGCATTTGTGTGCATGCATGTGTAATGTGTTGAAAAAAACAAAAACAAAATATTTGTTAGCTTTAATATTTCAATACAATTATTTTAAACTAGAAGATGAAGCTAAAAAAACATTATTCATAATTTACATTATTACTTATGACCGATTAAAATATTAAAGTATTTAATCACTTAAGAAATTTATTATAAGTCACCCAGTTATTATCTACAAATTACAGTTAAATAATAGATTATTATCATTAATTTCTTTTTAAAAAACAGTTACATATATGTAATATTTTCAGTATGTATTTGTGTGTGTGTGTGTTAATGTATTGAAAGCTATTAGACGATGAAAGCTAAGTATTACATCATCAATATTTGTGCACAATATATCTGTTTACATAATAGTGTGAACAGATACACATGAGCTTAATTGAGGAAAGCACTAATGTTAACAGATCCAAATTAATGAAATCAATAAAAATTAAAACCATTATTGAATTCATACATATTATCTTTAATTTAATATTATGAATTATTTTCAAAATATATTAATCACAAATTCCCAAAACCCCTAAAAATTAACGATATTCGATATGGAAATTTAATTTAATTTCTCAAATTGAATTAATTGGACATGGAAAGAATTGTAGGTGAAATTGAGTTTGATATTGTTCAGAACTGTATTATGTTCTGATAAATTGATGTCTATATGTCAATTTCTCCATTTTCTTTTTTACTTATATACATATATATACATATATACACACACATTTTACCTGTTCCACTACCTCAATTTGTGTGTGTGTAAAGCTAAGATCCAAGGATCCAGGTGTAGAAAGCTAGTAAGCTTTGAGTGATCCATAGAAGATAAAAAAAAACTTTCAGAAACGATAATGGTTTTTTTGGTGTAGAATGTTGTAAATTTTTCCTATATTGAAGTTCAATAGGCTAGAAAAAGATATTTTATCGTCCATGGTTAGCAACTGAGGTTGCTATGTATGCGAATAAAAATCCAAATTTAGGGAACGGAATGAGTAAAATCCAGGCTACATCTGTTTCTAGCTTGCAGAACGTTGGAAATTGTAATTACTCAACAAGGGGTACTCCACTAGCTACTCATCAGGCCAACGATACCTTAGTTATATGAAAGTTACATTGCTGTTAAGGAATCCCAAGTTAATTCACAGGAGATTTGATTGAAAATGAGTGGAAAGCACCGAGTGAGAGAAGAAAAAGAAAAGCATGTGTGTGAAGAAATATATGGAAGTGGGCAAATATATAAAACTGTTAAGAAAAGAATAAAGAAAAGGAGAGGGGGAAAAAAATTTGGTAAGATTGAAGCTGGCTTGGGAAAGGTCATTGTGAATATAGGCTGGGGTAATTTATTATGTCTACTGTAAATAAATAAATGTATATTGGGGCACCCTGTAAATACATTTAAACAGAGTCAAAGAAAAATCAAGGGGAACAATGTCAGGATAAAGAGAAAATTTACGAGTGGTAGTAAGTTAGAATTTATTAGAAAAGAGGGAGGTAAGAAAATAATGTTTCTGGTCAACAGGCCCAACACATATTAACTTAAAGGTCCATAAGGAAAATTTTGCCACAATCCCTTCATTTGCCCCTCGAGCTCTGATACAGGTAGAATTAACAAAGTTATATTAGATGGAATTCTACCCCAACTAAACCTACGATCTAACACTACTAAGGCCATCCAGTGGTTCAAATTCTTAAACCCCAAACATATATATATAAATTCATTCAGGTAGATATAGACCAATATTATTCCAGTGTATCCCCTATCCTACTTAACAAAGCCCTTATATTTGCAATGTAAGATTCTAAAACCTTACTAAAGGTATTATCCTGTCAGCCTTTTGAACCATTTTAAAATTCAATGAGAAATTCTGGGCCCGTAAAGAGACCCTAACTATTTTGACATCCCAATGGGGGTGAGCGACTCTCCCAAGTTACCATCCATGTAGGTTGTTGCCTGCACCATGGTCTCCAGACCCACTTCCCTGATATTTCTGGTGGTCTATATGGGGACAATGCTACATTTGGAATCCAGAACTTTAGTATATGAGTGTGTGTGTGTACACATGTACATATGTGTGCGTGTGTGTGTGTGTGTATATATATACATACATATATACATGTGTGTGTATATATATACATATACATACATATATACATGTGTGTGTATATATATACATATATATATATATATATATATATATATATATATATATATATACACATGTATATATACACATATATATACATGTATAAATATATATGTGTGTGTGTGTGTTCTCCATATAGCATCTCCTTAGCAATCCTGCTATCTTTCATTCTAATAAGGTGTCCAGTCCAACGTAACCGGTGCTATTGCCTCAATACTCAATATATCAGCTGTCCTCAGGACCTCTGTGTCTAGAATTTTTGAGGTCCAGCCAACATTGAGAATGTGTCTGAGACATCTCTGATGAAAGCGTTCAACGACCGTTATCTGACGTTTGTACAGAGTCCATGTCTCACATGAGTAGAGCACTTGTGAATGGAAGGAGACCCCAGAAGAAACCAAGACTGCGATTTAAGGACTGTGTCCAGTCCTCATTAAAGGCCTGTGATATGCAGGACACTGACTGGGAGAACAATGCCTGTCATCGCCACAGATGGAGGAAATAGGTTAAGGAGGGGATCGACACTTTTGAGAGAGCATGTATCCAGCATGAAGAACTTAAGCGAGCTGCACGAAAGCGCAGAGCTCATATAGTGAATGGGGAAAGCTTGGTCTGCAATGTTTGCAGTTATGCATGCTAGTCAAGAGCAGGGCTCATTAGCCACCAATGGAGCCGCAAATGCAAAATATAAGTTAGTCCTAGAGCACACAATGTTCCTGAAGGTCGGCAATGGTCTTCCTTGGTCACGAGTGGACGGCCATCACATATATATGTATGTATACATGTGTATATATATATATATCTATATATATTTATACATGTCTATAATGTATATATATATATATATATATACACATATCTATATATATCTATAATGTATATATATATATATACATATCTATACATGTATATATACATATATACATATCTATACATGTGTATGTATATATATATATATATATATATATATATCATCATCATCATCGTTTAACATCCACTTTCCATGCTAGCATGGGTTGGACGATTTGACTGAGGACTGGTGAAACCGGATGGCAACACCAGGCTCCAATCTAAATTTGGCAGAGTTTCTACAGCTGGATGCCCTTCCTAACGTCAACCACTCAGAGAGTGTAGTAGGTGCTTTTACGTGTCACCTGCATGAAGGCCAGTCAGGTGATACTGGCAACGGCCACGCTCGAAATGGTGTCTTTTATGTGCCACCCGCACAAGCCAGTCCAGGGGCACTGGCAACGATCTCGCTCGAAAATCCTACGGGAGCCAGTCAGGCAGTACTGGCAACGGCCACGCTGAAAATGGTGCATCTTATGTGCCACCCGCACAAGAGCCAGTCCAGGGGCACTGGCAACGATCTTACTTGGCTTGCCGGGTCTTCTCACGCACAGCACATTTCCAAAGGTCTCGGTCAGTAGTCATCGCCTCGGTGAGGACCAATGTACGAAGGTCTTGCCTCACCACCTCAGCCCAGGTCTTCCTGGGCCTACCTCTTCCACGGGCTCCCTCAACTGTTAGGGTGTGGCACTTTTTCACGCAGCTATCCTCATCCATTCTCACCACATGTCCATACCAGCGCAATCGTCTCTCTTGCACACCACAACTGATACTTCTAATGTTCAGCTTTTCTCTCAAGATACTTACACTCTGACGGGTATTCACATTGACATTACACATCCAACGGAGCATACTGGCTTCATTCCTTGCGAGCTTACGTATGTCCTCAGCAGTTACAGCCCATGTTTCACTGCCATGTAAGCATGGCTGTTCGTACTCATGCGTCATACAGTCTGCCTTTTACTCTGAGTGAGAGTCCCTTTGTCGCCAGCAGGGGTAAGAGCTCTCTAAACTTGGCCCAGGCTATTCTTATTCTATATATATACATATCTAGGCATGTATATATACATATCTATACATGTATATATATAAGGTATCATCAACATCATCATTTAACATTTGCTTTCCATGCTATATATATATATATATATATATATATATATATATATATAACGTGAGAGAGTTAGTGGTTGGGGGTTCCACCCACTAAGGGATAGTATCTATCCAGTATACTGCTGGGAGGGTACCCAATTATTGCTGCACTATTGCAATCCTAGGTGCAATCAATGGGAGCGGGTAAAAGTGGAGGTTTTACCCCAAATTTGTGTAACAATTAGAAAATGGAGGATAATATGCTGAACCCAACGACTTGCAGACGGTGTATCCCGTTGAATTCATTAGTTTAATTCATAGCAAAAGTGACAAAAAAAGGAAGAAAAGAAAAAGAAAGAAAGAACCAAAGCACAGGTGTCCATGGCAGACTATGTTATTTTGCCAACATGGTTTACATATAGAGGTACAAAGTACATAAGGAATTAGAGGATGAACAGAACTGTTTCGGCCTAGTTTTAGCAAGCCCCATTTTATCCGAATATTCCTTTCCGGAGTGACTATCGGATGACATTTTGAAATGGGGTTACATGCCCGAACCTCTAGGCCTCTTCAGAGATTCACAAAGGGTTACATACAAATGTAGAGCAAGAGGTAAAAACAGAGGTGTGGTAGAGACCAGAAGAAAAACAACACCAAAAATAAGATAGAAATAAAAATAAAAATAAAGATATGGGTACAGCAGGAAAAAAAGAAAAATAATAATAATAATAAAGAATATATATATATATAAATACACACACACACAAATATGAGTATATATATATATATATATACATTCAAATGTGTATATATATATATATATATATATATATATATACATATATACATATGCATGAAAATATATATATACAGGAGTGGCTATGTGGTAAGTAGCTTGCTTACACGGTTCTGGGTTCAGTCCCACTCCGTGGCACTTTCGGCAAGTGTCTTCTACTATAGGCTCAGGCCGACCAAAGCCTTGTGAGTAGATTTGGGAGACGGAAACTGTGTGTGTGTGTTTGTCCCCCCAACATCATTTCACAACCGATGCTGGTGTATTTAAGTCCCCGTAACTTAACAGTTTGGCAAACGAGATACGATAGAATAAGTACTAGGCAAACAAAGAATAAGTCCTGCGGTCGATTTGCTTGACTAAAGGCGGTACTCCAGCATGGCCGCAGTCAAATGACTGAAACAAGTAAAAGAGTAAGTAAATACATGCATATATGTATGTGTGTGTGTGTGTGTATATATATATATATATATATATATATATATATATATATATATATATATATATATATATATATATATATATATATTTGAGTGTTGTATTGAGGTGTTCTGTGAACATTGATAGAAGGGAAAAATTAGGAAATTAGGATTAAGATTTCTCGCACACCTTTCGATGTGTCCACTGACATGTATCTGTCTGTATTGTGGGTGGCGAATTTGTTCTTTGTGGAGAGTGGTTCTTCTACGGAGTGATATTCCTGTTTGGCCAATATAATTATTACCACACCCTAAGCATGTAATGGCATAGATTAGATTTTCTGAGGCACAGGTAAAACTTGATTTAATCTTAAATATTTCACCTTGTTTAAAGTGGAACTCTGAACCTTCCAAAAGGTAGGGGCAAGTACCACAGTTAGGTCGACCACATTTTTTCACTTTTGGTTCTGTTGTTAATGGATATAGTCTTGTGCTGGTTAATATTTTTTTCAATGATTTAAGTTGCATTTTGCTTTTGATAATTTTGTGTGAGCCTAAAATTTTGTTCATTGTTTTATCTCTTGTGAGGATGGGTAGATTCTGGATGATAATGTTAAAGGCTTCGTTGTTTCTAGGGTTATGTGTGGAGATGTATGGGAGTATTTTTAAGTCTGCTTTAGTATTTTGGTTGACTTCCCTTAATGTTTGTATGTCTATTTCCTTAGCTTGTTTAATTCCATCATTTATTAATGATATTGGGTAATGTCTTTTGATTAGTATTGATCTGAGTTCAAGGAGTCTTCGTTCACGAGTATAGGTGTCCGAAACTATGGTACAGATTCTTTTCGCTAGATTATAAGGTATATTAATTTTTATGTGTTTGGGGTGGCATGAGTTGAATAATAGGTATAGTTTAGAATCTGTGGGTTTATAGAAGATGTCTGTTTCAATGTGGTTATTGACGATTTTAATTAGGATGTCAAGAAAAGGGAGTTGTTTACTGCTGTGTTCCATGGTGAATTGTATGTTGCTATTAATATTGCTAAGCATTATTTTGAAATTGAAGAGTTTGTCCATGCTGTCTTTCCAAAGTATAAAGCAATCATCCAGATACCTCTTCCAGTTCTCTTTTAAATAGCTACGGAAAGAGGTGCCATATTTTTGTAGTGATGATTGATATATTTTAAGCTCTAGGTAACCCATTGCGAGGTTCGCAATCACTGGAGCAGCTTGGGTTCCCATTGCAATTCCAGATTTTTGTTGATAGTAGACTGTATCGAACATGAAATAGTTGTTCAGCAGGATGAATTTGAGTGCTGCGATTATGAATCTGAGGTTGATGCATCCTGGGATCTCTTGTGGGTATTTTTGTAGCCAGAAGGTGATCCCTTCTATACCATAATCGTGTACATATACATACACACACACACACACACACACACAGATATATATATATGTATATATATATATATATATATATATATATGTACATGTAGATGAACGTATATACATACATGTACATATATATGCATATACTCATATATTGTTTGTATCACAACAGAACACACGCGTTACCTTTATACAGTAAGTTTTAACTATTTTTCTAACGCGACTCTCTCTATTTCTATCTCCCCCTCTCATTCTTCCCTCTACTGTTCTTCGCCTCTACCTGTCACTACTATCTCTCTCTCTCTATCTCTTGTTACTCGTCCTTCACCTCTCACCGTCACTACTACTATCTCTCTCTATCTCTTGTTACTCGTCCTTCACCTCTCACCGTCACTACTACTATCTCTCTATCTCTCTCTCTCTCTGCTCACTTTTATTCTACTTCCTCCCCTTCTTTTCCCTCTGCTACTCTTTCTCCTCACACAGCCTTGGTCACATGTGTCCGGCTGCTATTACTTTTCGTTCTTGGAATCACCAAGCTCGCACGTACTTCTTTGCCCCTCCTGTTCGTGCTTCACAGCGTTCAATACATACACACTTCGCGTCTGGCTGTACAGTCTTTTTGTTTGTTTATTTCACTGTTTCGTTTTCCTGTCTTGTTTTCCGTTCGCCACTACCCTCCACGAAAACAATTTAATTTGTGTTCGTGGGAAGAACCATTTTAACAATGCGTACTGCCTTAATTCTTCGAAACGCCAGAGTTTTAATGGCGGCAGCTGATGAAGGGGATGTTTCTATGTGGCCTGCTTGTTTGTTGCACCTTGTTTACCATTTTGTCCATGTTCTTTTGCCACGTCATGTACCCAGTTATGTATCTATATGTACATGTAGATGAACGTATATACATACACGTACATATATATGCATATACTAATATATTGTTTATATATATATATATATATATATATATACACATACACATATATATATATATATACACTTTTCTCTGCAAAATAGGGGTAGTTTATCCTGTTCAGGCTATATTATTAGCATGATCCTGCGTTTGAGAATTTAAAATCACTTCTTTAACTTTCTAAGACATCTCAACGCTTCTAAAAGCAAACTTTGTTTGTTTACGTTCATCGTAATTTGAATTTAACATATGATAGCGTCTCATAAAACGAGATTTCTATACATCTTAAATTTGCAGAAAAGATTGTGGTTGGGCAGTTTAGCTTAATTGGTCGAGAGCACCGCGACGCGTAATCACGGAGGTGTGAGTTCGGGTCTCATGGCTGGCTGCCTACACTTATTTCTGCAAAATAGGGGTAGTTTATCCTGTTCAGGCTATATTATTAGCATTATTCTGCATTTGAGAATCTAAAATTTCTTCTTTAACTTTCTAAGACATCTCAACACTTCTAAAAGCAAACTTTGTTTGTTTGTTTACATTCATCGTAATTAGAATTTATATACACATAAATATATACATACACACATATATACACATATACACAAATATATACATGTATATATATATACATATACACATATACACAAATATATATATGTATATATATATATATATATATATATATACATATACACATATACACAAATATATACATGTATATATATATATACATATACACATATACACAAATATCTACATGTATATATATATATATATATATACACATATACACATATATGCATATATATATATATATATATATATATATATATATATATATATACATATACTCATATACATATACGCATATATATATATAAACATACACACACACACACACACATATATATACAAATATATATATATATACACATATACATACATATATACAAATATATATATATATATACATACACATATATACAAATATATATATATACACATATACATACATATATACACATATATATAAATATATATATACATATATATACATACATACACATATATATAAATATATATATACATATATATACATACATATATACATATATATACATACATATATACATACATATATACACATATATACAAATATATATATACATACATATATACATACATACATATATATATATATACACACATATATATATATATACACACATATATATATATATACATATATATATATATATACACACACATATATATACACGTATATATTACTCTTTTACTCGTTTCAGTCTTTTAACTGCGGCCATGCTGGAGCACCGCCTTTAGTCGAGCAAATCGACCCCAGGACTTATTCTTTAGAAGCCTAGTACTTATTCTATCGGTCTCTTTTGTCGAACCGCAAAGTTACGGGGACATAAACACACCAGCATCGGTTGTCAAGCGATGTTGGGGGGACAAACACAGACACACAAACACATACATACATACACATATATATATATACATATATACGACGGGCTTCTTTCAGTTTCCGTCTACCAAATCCACTCACAAGGCTTTGGTCGGCCCGAGGCTATAGTAGAAGATACTTGCCCAAGATGCCACGCAGTGGGACTGAACCCGGGACCATGTGGTTGGTAAGCAAGCTACTTACCACACAGCCACTCCTACGCCTATATATATATATATATATATATATATGCACATATATATATACACACACACACACACACACACATATAAATATATATACATACGTATCTATATATACATATATATAAATGTGTGTTTTTCAGTGTTTACAAATAACACAGAAAAAAAATAATAAATTGGTACCAGAGTAGCAAAAATTTACTCTAGTACCAAGGATGTAACATGTTACTTATAAAGGTAGAAACTCCAGGTTTAGATGAAATGTTTTGTATAATATAGATAAATAAATAAATGGAGTTAAACTCAGGTGTTATTTAAATACTTTTACTTCTGACATGTTTCAAAGAAAACATTGATATTATTCGAGAAAGAATAAAATGGTGTAAAACAATGAAATCTTCTCATCAGGGAAAGAAAGATACCAAACACATCAATAAGACATTTTAACAGAATGTGATGACTGTGTATATGATGAAGGAAGGCTAGCAAGTTCTTTTTAAAAAACTGTTAGTAGATACATCAAGGTAGTTTATAGAAAGAGAAGGAGGAGAAAGAAAGAAATTAGCAGAAAACTAATAGTGGAGAGATATAGAGTGATAGATGCATTAGAATAAAGCTTAAAGGTATGGAAGTAGATATATTTAGGGGAAGTGAAATGTAAGAAGACAGTCAAAGGTGGAATTTTATAGAATGGTAGAAATCATTTATAGGAACTAAAGGTATGTTTCTGCCAATGTTTGCAATGATAAACACACTCTATAAATGTGTTTACAAGGAGATTCTCTGAGGACGCGATAAAGTACATCTCACTGTTATAAAGCAGACAAAAAGATTTACCTCTGTCAAATGGAAAAGATACAGAGAATATTACATTCCCAATCAATGCGTTTAACTCCATTTATTTATATATATATATATATATATATATATATATATATATATATATATATACACACCACGGTTATTTTGTGATCTTTGCTACCCCGGTACCTATCAACCAATTTATTTTATCCGAGCTATTTTTTACTTGGAGAAAATAAATACATATAATAAAATATATATATATATATATATATATATATATATATATATATATAATAATAATAATAATAATAATAATAATAATAATAATAATAATAATAATAATAATAATATTAGGGATAAAAATCCAAATTTACAGGTAAAAACTCAATTAAATTCAATTTATTAAAAATTAAAATTAAATTAAGTTTCACAGTATAAAATATAAATATATAGTTTTAGGGAAAAGAACCAAGGTTCATGAACTCATTGATGAAAATCCATTGCCGCATATAGAAAAATTAACAAGTAAAAGCACAATAAATAAGTATAATACAAAGTAAATATCATAAGATATTGATAATAAAACAACTACACGTGTTTCATAACCAATTTTCAAATAGAAAAAACATTTAAATCGATTAAAACTATCGAAAATCAATTCTATTCAAAAATACAGCTAATCTTCAGGTCAAAATACAACAACAATAATAAAAGAATGTATATATCAACCAACAATAAATAACAAATGAATGTATATAAAATACTTATTATATTAAGATAGAAAAATATTATTAAAAATATCAAAACTATAAACGTTCCATAATTAACTTTATGTTTGTTATAATATAAGCTAACAGGAATATTATATGCAAAACTAATTTTAACGAAACTTTTTAAAATATAATTTGAACGAAGTTTTAGGTTAAAGTAATAAAGATAGAAGTAACACATATCTAAACTATGCTATAGTTTAAACTAAAAGATTTTAGACTAAAACGTTTATTAGAAAGAAGTCTCGTGAAAATATTGCGTAAAGAAAAGGAATAGAATAAATAGATATAAAAACATGAATGAAAATTTTATTATGAATGAAAGATTAAACTTTATATAACTTAAATCATGATAAAACAATTAACTATATTGTATAATCAAAGAAATTAAATAAAAAGACTACTTATTTATCCCATAAAATAAAAAGAAATATTAAACAGTATTAATGGGAAAAATTCAACCCTAATCTAATCGAAATCTTGATTTAGTCTAAGATGATAAACTTAATACTAATTAATTTAGTGTTAAAAAAGGTATCGACTAAAATTAAAAATCAATTGAATTAATATAAAACTACATATTTCAAACAATGATATAAAGTCATTTAACAAAGGTAAAAACGATACTTATCGCTACGATGCTGTAGTTTAAACTAATATTTAGATGCTAAACTCAGAACTAAAGCATTTATTAGAAAGAGGTCGCATGAAGATATTACATTAAGAAAAAGAATAGAATAAAGAGATATAAAAACATGAATGAAAGAATTATTTATAAAATCACGAATGAAAGATTTAAACTTCATATAACTTATATCGTAATAAAACAATAAGCTATATTGTAAAACATTTTAATGAATGTTAAATTCTAAGTAATTATAAATTCTAAATAATAAGACTAAGAAACATAACTTAAATAATATATATGAAATAAGCTAAAATACTATTATTAAGTTAATTAATTAAAATATAAATTATAACTACTACATTTAGTGAAGAAGGAATGGTATATGCATATATATATATATATATATATATATATATATATATATACATATATACACACACACATATATATATACATATATAAATACATACATACATACACACATATATATACATATATACATACACATACAAACTAAAACACACACTCACACATATACATACATATATATTATATATGTATATATATATATAAACATACATATACACACATACACCCACACACACATATATATATATATATATATATATATATATATATACACACACACACACACAAATATATATATATATAAATATATATAAAAAACACAGTTAGCTAAACGTATATAAATAAAGTAATTTATGTCTACATTTTATTTTTCATTCATCAAAAGAATTAATTAAAGTATTATAATTATGAAATAATATCTCCTCAAATTCATTATTACATAAATTACAAAAATTATTACCTATACGATAGGATTTCGCCTTACAAACTATCTCCCATTTAAAAATGTAGTTAATATTTTTAGATTTAAGTTCCCAAATATATTTACTAAGGCCAGTAGAATTAATCAAATTTCTATTCTTAAATGAGATTTATAATTAGATCATTTCTAATTTTGTAACCAGTGAATGTGTTTTCACTGAAAATATATTTGTGAAGGCTAGACAGGCTTTTTCAAACAGCTGGTCGGCTACTTCAGGCTGATGACGAGCAATGACTCAGAAACATGTCCCTGAATGCACACTAAAGCTCGGTGGGGAAGCTTGTCTACCCTTCACAAATATAAGGAGACAGGAAATGTGTCAAAGCAAACAGGAATCGGTCTAGCTTCCTAGGGCTAAATAGCAGCAGTATGATTCCCTTAATGGGTCTGTCACATTAAGTTGACAGTAAACAACTGCTTTATTGTAACACTGCTGCTTATGTCTCTCTGTGAGATTTATATTTAGATCATTTCTAAAATATATATATTATTATATGTATTTATTTTCTCTAAGTTAATAATTAACTCAGACAAAATAAATTGGTTAACAGATACCAGGGTAGCAAAGATCACAAAATGACTGTCTTGTAACTCCTGTTTATGAGGTAGAAACTCCTTGTTATTTTGGGTACTTGAGTAAAAATATATAAATTTAGTAAATGGAGTAAACGCATATGTTAAATGAATTCTTTTAATATCTTACTAATTAATATAAGCATCACTTTCCTATACATATAGCACTGCTTTAATATCAATCACCACACAACTACCGTGTGTAAATACGTACTAAGGGGTGTATACAAATGCGTGTATGTGTCCATGTGTATACATATATGTGTGTGTGTGTATATGTGTATGTATGTGTGTGTATATATATGTGTGTGTGTGTGTGTGTGCACATTCATGTATATGTATGAAATTATGTACGTGTAGGTGTGTGTATATATATGTATATATATGTATATATGTGTATATAGATAGATGTGTTATATATATATGTATAAAAGTGT